>NC_083411.1:7304071-7606827 GCF_020745735.1 Hemiscyllium ocellatum
TATTAATCCCAAGACCCAGTTAATGCTCTGAGAACCTAGTCCAAGTGATATTGGAGTTTGAATTCAATAAAAATCTAGAATTAAGAGTCTCATGGTGACCATTAATCCATTGCTGATCATTGATAAGACCCATTTAGTTCCTTAATGTCCTCTCAGGAAGGACATCTTCCATTCATACTGGCCTGAGCTACATGTGACTCCAGACCCACAGCAATGTGGTTGGCTGTCAACAGCCCTCTGGGCAATTAGGAACAGATAATAAATGCTGGCTCAGCCAACAATGCCCTTATCTGGTTAATGCATTTTTAAAGAAGTCCTTGAACCTAACAACAGTGAAGGGATAGCAATGGTACATAATTAGGAGGAAAGTCTACAAGGAGTGGTGTACTTTTGCATCTGCTGCCCTTGTCCTTCTAAATGGCCAATGCGAGGAAGGTGCCGATAAAGGAATCTTTGCAATCTGTTGCAGTCCATCTTGTTGATGGTCCACACTCCTGCCATTGTGTGCAATTGATGGAGGAGTTGATCAGTGGATTGCTTTGCCCAGTATGGCATCTGGAATATCAAAGTTAAATCATTCGATCATGAACTCTGGAAAACAATCATTTGCAGATTATACATGTCATTTTATATTGCTAAATGCAATATGCAGACAAATGTATGTGCAATTCTTGCTGTCGAGCAGAAGGGAATTGCAGGTTATATGCAAATGTATACTGACTGCTCAGTATAGCATCAGCAAAATTAGAATTTAGCAGCTTGAGCAATACACAGCATGTGGGTTAATCTGCTGCTGAAATGCAGGCCTGTCACTTTTAATAAATGACTGAATTAGTTGACAGAGTTGGTTAAGGCAGCGCAGTTATTGGAATGCATTTCACTGGTGAAATAAATACATGCTAATGATACACAATATCAGTCCAAAAGTTCAGGGGATGAAAGGCTGTCCTGGGAGTTGCACACTTCCAGCTTAAGCCACTTTTTCATAATGCAATCATTGCTGGAAAAAGAGGTATGTTGCTGACATTTTCCAATTTAGGCTTATCAAGACAAATGCAAGAATTCTAAATTTTCATTGTTAAATTAGTATTGGTCTCTACCGGGATGCTGCCCACAGTTCAAAAAGACACTCTGCTAATCACAAAACTGCAACATCATTAATGACCTTGAGGGTTAATGTAATGTCCAGTAAATAGACTATACAATCTACAAACTGGCTAATCCAGTCAAACAAATTGTACCTCTTTTTTGCCACAATAGACAGAGTACAGATCATACACTTGCAAACTTCGCAATAGTTCTGTGATTGGGCAGAATTTGCTGAATAATCCCAAGAATAATCTGACAGTTTAACAGATAAACAAATGAACAGAAATAGTCAATTTCATAACATTGTTAATTTATGCTGCAGACACATTCATGCACAGGAACCTTCAGCTAATAAAAGGAATAAACTTTCAGCTTTATGTACTCATTCAATTATGGAGTCTTTTGGAGCCATTTGGATGGTACTGAATGATGTGCCCATTGGTGATAAAGTTGGGAGAATCATGTGAGATTAGCAGTGAGGAGTTCCCAACATCGAGAACAAAAGATTTCATTTTCCAACCAAGTGTTGAATGTTGAGATGAAATTCTGGCTAACAATTGGTTTAGGCCAATTGAAAGCACCACCATGAGATAACTTCTTCATTATTATGACGCATCGAAATGCAGTTTCCCATTCTTCCACTCTTACTAGATAGATGCTGGATGGTGACAAAAACTAACATGAAGATCAGAGTAATTACTTGCTGATCCCAAGTCATTTGTTTCTCCTCCAGACCTCTGTCAATCTCCAGCATCTCAGGGCACACTCCATAGGAACCAATCATATACAGCTGAAATTCCCGATGGGCAAAGTATGTAGGAGGGCTGGTGGCAATTACCCTCTGTCTAATGTGTCTCAGGAAACTGAAATGAACCATGCTAGGCATCTGTGGATTTCTATTACTTCAGTGAGTGCCTGGCTGAGCTTCAAAGCTGTTGCCTGTGGTAGGAATCCCAGTAGGTCCTCTCAATAGTGTGGTCAGTGGGACAATAGGAGAAGTAAGTAATGAGATGAGTTTTAGGACCGAGCTCGTGAAAACCCAAAAGGGCTCATTGAGATAAACTCTTAATGAAACTTGCCAAGAAATGAGGCTCAGCTGAAAATGTGTTGCTGGTTAAAGCACAGCAGGTTAGGCAGCATCCAAGGAACAGGAAATTCGACGTTTCGGGCATAAGCCCATTATGCCCGAAACGTCGAATTTCCTGTTCCTTGGATGCTGCCTAACCTGCTGTGCTTTAACCAGCAACACATTTTCAGCTGTGATCTCCAGCATCTGCAGACCTCATTTTTTACCCGAAGAAATGAGGCTCATCCAATTTCTGATGAAATTCCAACATGTGTTTCCATTGCTTTCCCTATGGCAATGCCTTGCCTAATTAGAATAGGCTCATACAGCATGGAAACAGACCCTTCAGTTCAAGTCATCCATGCCAGCCATGTTTCCCAAACCAAACTAGTTCCATTTGCTTGCTGTTGGTCCATATTCCTCTAAACATTTTCAATTCATGTACCTGTCCAAATGAGGATCAATCATCCCCATTTCTCTTACAGTATAATTGTTGAGGTTTTTGCAGTTTGGTATTCTTCAGTTTGTCCTGATAAGTACGAGATGAAGTGTAAGCTTAGAGAAAGAGTTCAGATCATTTAAAGTATTTCAAGATGACTGTAGAAACTTAATTGAAAGCCTAAAATTAACTTCTTCAAATTGAGGAATAAGACAGCGTTATTTTCTGGGTCTATAGATTATGAAGGAACAAAAATGGCTGTTAGTACAGTGATATGGACTTCTTGTCAGATTGGGAGTTTAAAGATAGTTTAAGGGTTACTGCGGATTATATTTGCCATAAATGGTGTTGGGTGCAAATCTTATCAGATCGAATGGATCGGTTGGAGAGACAGATAGAAGCGATGAGTAATTTGCAACAATAACAATATGTGATGGATGACAGTTAAGGAAGGGGGGAGAATCTCAGATAGAGTCACATAGATGGATTAACTCCAGGAAAGTTAAGAGAGGTAGGCAGCTAGTGCAGGAGTCTTTTGTGGATATACTCATTTCAAACAGGTATGCTGTTTTGGAAAATATAGGGGTGATGGATTCTCAGGGGAACGGCCAAGTTTCTGGTATTGAGACTGGCTCTAATGCAATGAGGGGTATGCCAGCTTCCAAGAGATCAATTGTGTTAGGGGATTTTGTAGTCTGAGGTACAGACAGACATTTCTGTGGCCAGCAGCGAAAAAACAGAATGGTGTGTTGCTTCCCTGGTGCCAGGATCAAGGATGTCTCAGAGAGGGTGCAGAATGGTCTCACAGGGGAGAGGGGCCAGCAAGAGGTCATTGTCCACATTGGAACCAACGACATAGCAAGGGAAAAGGATGAGATTCTGAAGGGAGATTACAGAGAGTTTAGGCAGAAATTTAAAAACGAGGTCCACGAGAGTAGTAATATCTGGATTACTCCCAGTGCTACGAGCTAGTGAGGGTAGGAATCGGAGGAAAAAGCTGATGAATGCATGGCTGAGGAGCTGGTGGAGAGGAGAAGGATTCACATTTTTGGCGTAGAAATGGCCTGTACAAGAAGGACGGATCACACCTAAATTGGACGGGGACTAATACACTGGCAGGGAAATTTGCTTGAGTTTCTTGGGAGGATTTAAACTAGTAAGGTGAGGAGTGGGACCCAGGGAGATAGTGAGGGAAGAGATCAATCTGAGACTGATACAGCTGAGAACAGAAGTGAGTCAAACAGTCAGGGCAGGCAGGGACAAGATAGGACTAATAAATTAAACTGCATTTATTTCAATACAAGGGGCCTAACAGGGAAGGCAGATGAACTCAGGGCATGGTTAGGAACATGGGACTGGGATATCATAGCAATTACAGAAACATGGCTCAGCGTTGGGCAGGACTGGCAGCTGAATGTTCCAGGATACAAATGCTACAGGAATGATAGAAAGGGAGGCAAGAGAGGAGGGGGAGTGGCATATTTGACAAAGGACAATATTACAGCTGTGCTGAGGGAGGATATTCCCGGAAATACATCCAGGGAAATTATTTGGGTGGAACTGAGAAATACGAAAGGAAAGAAATATAGACTGGGAATGCCAAAGGTTTAGATGGAGAGGAATCTGTTAAATGCGTAGAAGACAATTTTCTGATTCAGTATGTGGATATACCAACTAGAGAAGGTGCAAAACTTGATCTACTCTTGGGAAATAAGGCAGGGCAGGTGACTGAGGTGTCAGTGGGGGAGCGCTTTGGGGCCAGTGACCATAATTCCATTAGATTTAAAATAATGATGGAAAAGAATAGACCAGATCGAAAAGTTGAAGTTCTAAATTGGAGAAAGGCCAATTTTGATGGGATTAGGCAAGAACTTTCGAAAGCTGATTGGGGTCAGATATTAGCAGGTAAAAGTTCGGCTGGAAAATGGGATGCCTGCAGAAATGAGAGAGCGAGAATCCAGAGAATGTATATTCCTGTCAGGGTGAAAGGAAAGGCTTATAGGTGTAGGGAATGCTGGATGACTAAAGAAATTGAGGGTTTGGTTAAGAAAAAGAAGGAAGCATATGTAAGGTATAGACAGGATGGATCGAGTGAATCCTTAGAAGACTTTAAAGGAAGTAGGAGTATACTTTAGAGGGAAATCAGGTCGGCTAAACGGGGACATGAGATAGCTTTGGCAAATAGAAATAATGAGAATTCAAAGGGTTTTTACACATACATTAAGGACAAAAGGGTAACTAGGGATACAATAGGGCCCCTCAAGGATCAGCAAGGTGGCCTTTGTGTGGAGCCACAGAAAATGGGGGTGATACTAAATGAGTATTTTGCATAGTATTTACTGTGGAAAAGGATATGGAAGATATAGATGGTGACATCTTGCAAAATGTCCAGATTACAGGGGAGGAAGTGCTGGATGTCTTGAAACGCATAAACGTGGATAAATGCCCAGAACCTGATCAGGTGTACCCGAGACCTCTGTGGGAAGCTAGAGAAGTGATTGCTGGGCCTCATGCTGAGATGTATGTCATCGATAGTCACAGGTGAGGTGCCAGAAGACTAGAGATTGGCAAACGTGGTGCCACTGTTTAGGAAGGGTGATAAGGACATGCCAGGGAACTATTGACTGGTGAGCCTGACCTCAGTGGTGGGCAAGTTGTTGTAAGGAATCCTGAGGGACAGGATGTACATGTATTTGGAAAGGCAAGGACTTATTAGGGATAGTCAACATGGCTTTGTACATGGGAAATCGTGTCTCACAAATGTGATTGAGTTTTTTGAAGAAGTAACAAAGAAGATTGATGAGGGCAGAGTAGTAGATGTGATCTATATGGACTTCAGTAAGGCGTTTGACAAGGTTCCCCATGGGAGACTGATTAGCAAGGTTAGATCTCACGGAATACAGAGAGAACTAGCCATTTGGATACCGAACTGGCTCAAAGGTAGAAGACAGAGGGTGGTGGTAGAGGGTTGTTTTTCAGACTGGAGGCCTGTGACCAGTGGAGTGCCACAAGGATCAGTGCTGCGTCCTCTACTTTTTGTCATTTACATAAATGATTTGGATGCGAGCATAGTGGGCGGCACGTTGGCACAGTGGTTAGCACTGCTGCCTCACAGCGCCTGTAGACCCGGGTTCAATTCCCGACTCAGGCGACTGACTGTGTGGAGTTTGCACGTTCTCCCCGTGTCTGCGTGGGTTTCCTCCGGGTGCTCCGGTTTCCTCCCACAGTCACAAAGATGTGCGGGTCAGGTGAATTGGCCAAGCTAAAATTGCCCGTAGTGTTAGGTAAGGGGTAAATGTAGGGGTATGGGTGGGTTGCGCTTCGGCGGGTCGGTGTGGACTTGTTGGGCCGAAGGGCCTGTCTCCACATTGTAAGTCTAATCTAAAAAAAAGAGGTACAGTTAGCAAATTTGCAGATGACACCAAAATTGGAGGTACTGTGGACAGTGAAGAGGGTTACCTCAGATTACAACAGAGACTTGACCAGATGGGCCAATGGGCTGAGAAGTGGCAGATGGAGTTTAATTCAGATAAATGCAAGGTGCTGCATTTTTGGGAAAGCAAATCTTAGCAGGACTTATACATTTAATGGTAAGGTCCTTGGGAGTGTTGCTGAACAGAGAGACCTTGGAGTTCAGGTTCATAGCTCCTTGATAGTGGAATCACAGGTAGATAGGATAGTGAAGAAGGTATTTAGTATGCTTTCTTTTATTTGTCAGAGTATTGAGTACAGGAATTGGGAGGTCATGTTGCAGCTGTACAGGACATAGTTTAGGCATGCAATTCTGGTCTCCTTCCTAGTAGAAAGATGTTATGAAACTGAAAGGGTTCAGAAAAGATTGACAAGGATGTTGCCAGGGTTGTAGGATTTGATCCATAGGGAGAGGCTGAACAGGCTGGGGCTGTTTTCCCTGGAGTGTCAGAGGCTGAGGGATGACCTTATAGAGGTTACAAAATTATGAGGGGTATGGATAGGATAAATAGACAAAGTCTTTTCCCTGGGGATGTGGAGTCCAGAACAAGAGGGCATAGGTTTAGGGTGAGAGGGGAAAGATATAAAAGAGACCCAAGGGGCAACCTTCTCATGCCGAGGGTGGTATGTGTATGGAATGAGCTGTCGGGGAAGTGGTGGAGGCTGGTACAATTGCAACATTTAAGAGGCATTTGGATGGGTATATGAATAGGAAGGGTTTGGAGGGATAGGGGCCGGGTGCTGGCAGGTTGGACTAGATTGAGTTGGGATATCTGGTCAGCATGAACAGGTTGGACCTAAGGGTCTGTTTCCATGCTGTACATCTCTATGACTCTATGACTCTATGATCAGTTCAAATACTTTATGTTCGATAAACACATCTCATGCGACAAGTTAATCACTCCAATGAGTGATATCAAATTTTAAAAAGTATATCATACAAAACAATACACTTATCCAACAATCAAGCAACATTTAACTGCGTAACATATGAGAAAGAGAAATATATTTACTAGAACACGGGACAGATTTTGAGCTGGATGACCAATATATCGCCAAACTTGAAGACTAGAACTCTTTACTTGCTTGAGACTAATTGCCTGCAGGTTTCACACTGACAAAAACTCCACTCACAGACAGAGGGGGCTACCCTGAGAATTGCTCTTGAAAACGAGGTTAACTTCAATTGAGCATATTCCTGATCTGAAGATGCAGGAATCCACACTAACTATCTCCACTTAAATAGAGCATTCAATCTAACAGCTTGCAGAAGGTTCTGTTTGTACCCAATTTGGGATTCACGCCCTTGATCAAAAAGTGCAGTTGAAACCTAAAGGGTTAATAATGGAGCAATGCTGCTGATTCTTTGTCAAAGCTTACCTTGACCTCATCCGGATAATTCATAAGAACACCAATAAAATTCTTGTAAATTCCTCTGATGTGAAATGAAAATCTACAACATAATGTCTCTCTTTTTCATGAATGTTCATACTTTTTACGTACAAATGATTAAGCGATAGCAGTCATCTTGATTGGAGTTGCCCTTGTATGCACATTGTCTGACAGGTAAAGACAATGAATGTATTCAAGCATTTCCCTTGCCTTAATGATGAAGAAGCCTTTAGTCATCAGTGTTCCCATAGTGTAATGTTATTGATAAGACTCTTGTTGATTTATTTCCCAGAGTCTGTTCGAGCATAATAGAGACTGCAAGTGTAATTAGTGGAAATAAATAAAAATACAGCTTCTATTGACCTGATTATTCATTACAAATTCTTCAATTATAGTATTGTTGGGGTACATTTCATCAACAATCTGCTACTGGTTGCTTGAATAACATAATATTAATGAACAAAGTTAAAAATCACACAATACCAGGTTATTGTTCAACAGGTTTATTTGGAAGCCCTAACTTTCGAAGCGCTGCACTTTCATCAGGTGGTTGATCAGGACAATCACCTGATGAAGCAGAGCTTTGAAAGCTCGTGCTTCCAACCAAATCTTTTGGACTACAACCCTGTGATGTGTATTTCTTTTAAGTTTGTCCATCCCAGTCCAACGCTGGCATCTCCAAATCGTCATCTTAGTGGTTAGTACTCTGAAATTCTCTTTGTATGACATATTTAGACAGCACAAGGTGACCTCTTTGTTTGTGACTCCTCCATCGCCAGATCATAGCAACACGACGGCTGGAGGAAGTGCGTCTCATCTTCCACCTAGGAACCGTCCAACCACAAGGGATGAACTCAGATTTCTCCAGTTTCCTCATTTCCCCTCTCCCCACCTTGTCTCAGTCAAATCCCTCAAACTCAGCACCGCCTTCCTAACCTCCAATCTTCTTCCTGACCTCTCTGCCCCCACCCCCACTCTGGCCTATCACCCTCACCTTGACCACCTTCCACCTATCGCATTTCCAACGCCCCTCCCCCAAGTCCCTCCTCCCTACCTTTTATCTTAGCCTGCTGGACACGCTTTCCTCATTCATGAAGGAGGGCTCATGCCCGAAACATTGATTCTCCTGCTCCTTGGATGCTGCCTGACCTGCTGCGCTTTTCCAGCAGCACATTTTCAGCTCTGATCTCCAGCATCTGCAGACCTCACTTTCTCCTCTTTGTTGTGAAAGCCCAGCAAAATTCACGTTTCATAAAAGATCCATAAAAATGGTCAAGTTTAACAACCACCATTGAACTCACCAGCCGAAACGCAGGTCTACGAACAGAAAAGCTCCTGCAAACTGGATCACTTTTGAACAAGATTCAAGTTCTGAACAATTGATCTGATTGTTGCTGATGAAATGCTGAACAACTTTATCTGCCCCAGGCAGGGGAGCAATTTAAACTGTTCAAAATTATTCTGCTGTTGGAAATTGTTGAAAGATAGTTGACCTCTCGTAGAACAATAGATAGTCAAAGGTAGAAGCTTACTTTTCCTGATTGTCATTTTTTTTTGGTCAAACAATCTTTATTTTAGTAGCAGATTTGACTCCAAGTTCCATTAGATCTTTCTCCATTGTTCCTCTGTCTTTTGTCCAATTTTTAAATGTGACTTTTTTAGTCATTCATGGGACATGAGCGTGGCTGGCTGGACCCAGCATTTTTGACCCATCCCTAGTTACCCTTGAGAAGATGGCAGAGGGCTGGTCTGAGAAATGGTCACTCAACCTAAAATGTTAACTCTGATTTCTCTTTACAGATGCTGCCAGACCTGCTGAGCTTTCCCAGCAACTTCTGTTTTTGCTTCTGATTTACAGCATCCGCAGTTATTGAGTCATAGAGTCCTACAGCACAGAGACAGGCCCTTCGGCCCAAACTGGTCCTTGCCAACCAAAATGACCATCCACGCTAACCCCATTTCCATGCACTTGGCCCTCCTGATCCTTTCCTATCCAAACATTTGTCCAAATGCTTTTTAAAATATGGTTAATGTACCTACTTCAACTACTTCTCTGGTAGCTCATTCCATATGCGTACCACCCTCTGTGTAAAAAAGTTTCCCCTCAGGTTCCCTTTTATTCCCTCCACTCTAACCTTAAACTGATGCCCTCAAGTCCTCGATTCCCCAACCCTGGGAAAAGACTGAGTACATTCACCCTATTCAAGCCTCTCATGACCTTATACTCCTTTATAAGACCACCCCTCAGTCTCTTGAGCTCTAAAGAAAAAAAATCTTGGCTAGTCCAAACTCTCCCTGTAACTCAGACCATTGAGTCCTACCAACATCCTTGTAAATTTCTTCTGCACTCTTTCCAATTCAACAACATCCTTCCTATTACAAGGTGACCAAAACTGAACACAATACTCCAAATACAGCCTCACCAATGTCCTGTACACCTGCAACGTAACTTCCCAAATTCTATGCTCAATGCCTTGACTGATGAAGGCCAGTGTGCCAAAAGCTTTCTTCACTGCCCTGTCTACCTTGGACTCTACTTTCAGAGAACTATGCACCTGAAGTCCAAGGTTCCTCTGTTCCATAAAATTCCATAAGGTCATAACGTTCACCATGAAACTCCTGCCTTGATTTGACTTTCCAAACTGGAAGACCTCACACTTATCTATATTAAACTCAATTTGCCATTTCTTGGCCTACTTTGTCAGCTGAGTAAGGACCTGCTACAATTTCTGATAACCTTCCTCACTGTCCACGGTACCTCCTAATTCAGTGTCATCTGCAAACTTATTAATCATGCCTTGTACATTCTCATCTAAATCATTGATACAGATAACAAACAGCAATGGATCCAGCACCGACCCTGAGGCACTCCACTAGTCACAGGCCTCCAGTCCAACAATCATCCTTCTACTATTACCCTCTGCTTTCTATCATCAAGACAACCTGTATCCAACTTGCCAGCTCCCCCTGGATTCCATGCCATCAAGCCTTCTGGAGCAGCCAAAATGTGGAAACTTATCAAAGGCCTCACTGAAATCCATACAGACTGCATCTACTGCCCTGCTCTCGTCAACCTTCCTGGTCACTTCATCAAAGAACACTAACAAATTTGTGAGCCTGGTCTTCCACTCACAAAGCCATGTTGACTATTCCTAATCAAACCTTACGTTTCCAAATGCATGTATATCTTATCTCTCAGAACCTTCTCAAGTAACTTACCTACCACACATGTTAGGCTTAGAGGTTTATAGTTTCCAGGTTTTCCTTTGCAGCCCTTCTTGAATAATGGCATAATATTAGCTATGCTCCAGCCTTCCAGGACCTCACCCATAGCTAACGATGATGCAAAAATATCAGCCAAGGTTCCTGTAATTTCTTCTCTAGCCTCTAGCAGTGTTCTTGAATATAACTGGTCAGGACCAGGAGATTTATCCACTTTCATGCATTCTAATACATCCAATATCATCTCTACTGTGATATAGGCTGGCTCCTCCCTCCCCTTCCGAGACCTTTCCATTTCTATCTCGGGCGACTGAATCAACACGAACATTTACTATAAGCCAACCGACTCCCACAGCTACTTAGACTACACCTCCTCCCACCCTGCCCCCTGTAAAAACGCCATCCCATACTCCCAATTCCTTCATCTCTGCTGCATCTGCTCCCAGGAGGACCAGTTCCAATACCATACAACGCAGATGGCCTCCTTCTTCAAAAACTGCAATTTCCCCCCAGACATGATCGACGATGACCTCCACCGCATCTCCTCCGCCCTTGAGCCCCGCACTTCCAATCGCCACCAGGACAGAACCCCACTGGTCCTCACCTACCACCCCACCAACCTCCATATACATCGTATCATCCGTCGTCATTTCCCCCACCTCCAAACAAACTCCACCACCAGGGATATATTTCCCTCCCCTCCCCTATCCGCGTTCCGAAAAGACCACTCCAACCTTGACTCCCTCGTCAGGTCCCCCCCCACCAACCCAACCTCCATTCCCGGCACCTTCCCTTGCAACCACAAGAAATGCAAAACTTGCGCCCACACCTCCCCCCTTACTTCCCTCCAAGGCCCCAGGGGATCCTTCTATATCAGCCACAAATTCACCTGCACCTCTACACACATCATTTTCTGCATCCGTTGCACCCGATGTGGCCTCCTCTACATTGAGGAGACAGGCCGCCTACTTATGGAAGGTTTCAGAGAACACCTCTGGGACACCCGGACCAACCAACCCAACCACCCCGTGGCTCAACACTTCAACTCCCCCTCCCACTCCACCAAGGACATGCGGGTCCTTGGACACCTCCATCGCCAGACCATAGCAACACGATGGCTGGAGGAAGAGCGCCTCATCTTCCGCCTAGGAACCCTCCAACTACAAGGGATGAACTCAGATTTCTCCAGGTTCCTCATTTCCCCTCCCCCCACCTTGTCTCAGTCCCAACCCTCGAACTCAGCACCACCTTCCTAACCTGCAATCTTCTTCCTGACCTCTCCGCCCCCACCCCACTCCGGCCTATTACCCTCACCTTCACCTCCTTCCACCTATCGCATTTCCAACACCCCTCCCCCAAGTCCCTCCTCCCTACCTTTTATCTTAGCCTACTGGACACACTTTCCTCATTCCTGAAGAAGGGTTCATGCCCGAAATGTCGATTCTCCTGCTCCTTGGATGCTGCCTGACCTGCTGCGCTTTTCCAGAGACACATTTTCAGCTCTGTCCTTAAGATATCACCAACAACTTCCCCACACAGAGGAGTTCTTTTGGTTTTTAGCGAACTCATTCAAATTTGCCTGCTATCCGAACTTGAAGGTGTCAATAATTTAGCAAACCAATTAATAGGAGAAAAAGTTCTGATGTTTAGAGATGTTCAGAATTTTCAAAAACACATTGGCACACAACGTTGAGCTTGAAGACAGGGGTGCATTATTTAAGAGTGAACACTGGACCAAACTATCGAGTAGATATTAACATATCTAATCTAGTAGCTGTCACTGAGTATAATGAGGATAAACACTGTAGTCTATATTACTGCAATCCTTCAACTTAATGAACACAGTATAACTGCCCATAATCAGTACACTGTCAGACATTTTTTTTTAAATGCAGAAGAAACTTTAAAGTGGCTTCTTATATCCAGTAACTCAATTAAGAAAAAATGTTAAAACATTAACTTTCAGTGAGTGTTCAGTCAGTGATTTGCTGCAGTAGTTGATGACCTACAGATTGCTGAATTGGTAGCTTCCACGTATTTTAAAGACAAGTTTAGTAAACTGCCAAATAAAATGCACTTAATCTCATCGCAGTACGATAACGCCGAAAGTAAAAATAACATTGCCTGTCAAATTTCCCAAAAGGCAGCTTTCTATATTTTTTAACCAAGGTGACTGTAGTGATAAGTTGGAAATAGATATGGTGACCATATAGAAGGTGGGGCTTAGAATGTTGACTGGGATGGCTGAAGCACGTTGGCTGTATTGCCCGGCATGCCGAGCGAAACAGATTGCTAACACAGGAGCTTGTGGGGGTCCCTGCACAAGCTGGGTAAACATGTCCAATCCCACAGATCTGAGAATGATGTAGTACATAGCAATAGGTCAAAGGGCAGCCATCAAAGGAGTACTGGTGCCTCACAGTCTAGCTGTAACACAGTAATGAGGTTTGAATGTTTACATTTAAGAGCATCTCTGAGATTTGACTGTTACCTTGAAGAGCAAGAGAAGAATAATGGGGGCTAATGTCTGACTTTAAAGGTAGTGTTAATATCTTAACCAGATGGTTGCTGGTGTCTGTGTGTTAGATTTAGAGCATTTTTGATGTGTAAGCTTACAATTAAGTATACTTTGATTAATATACTTTGCGATAGCCTAATGACACGGGACTCTGTATTGCGTGAGAAGTTATGTATAAATGTAACAACTTTCCCTATCGAGGGTGAGAGAATCCACTCTTTAGTACCCGGCGTGGTCTAAAGTGACTTTTCTCCCAGGATTGTCTGTATATTCGTATACTGACAGTCTTGAATAAAAACAGTGCTGTTGAAATGTGTTAATCAAGTGGTGGTTCTCTGTTCTTGGACAGGCGTTCACAAGAAGCCAGGTAGCGTGGCTGAGCTTCCACAGTAGCAAAGAAATGTCTAAAATGAACGCTGCTAATCTCTATCTTTAGTGAAGTTTAATTTGTAAGATTGGATACATTGGCATTGCCTCTGCATCAAGGGTTATGCACTCAGCACCATGAGGAGGTGTAGTCAAAATTATTATTTGGACCTATGTGAAATTTGGCGATGAATGTATTAACTGAGGAGTTACTGGTTTCTCAGCTGATGGGTGAACATTTGATACATTGGTCTGGTGTTTTCTGGCTATTTTGAATGGGGTAATGAGTTGATGAAAATATGTAAAGAACTTGCATTTGTATTTTCTTGTCCACAATTCTCAGACTGTCCAATTTTGCTTGACAACCATTGATTTGCATTTGAAGTATTCACCTTAAAGTTACTTTTTTCCTCGCGGCAAATATGGAAGTTGAGTTATAGGGAACTTTTCCCAAAAGAAAAAGAAAACTGAGACCTCCAAGAGGAATATTTTTTCCTGACAGGGTGACAAGTGGAAACACAAGTCGTGGGACAAAACAAACTGGATTCCAATTCTTGGAAGGGTATGAAGGTTTGAGAAGGGTTGAAGAAAAGATTCCCCTGGTAAGGTTCCAAGGGATGAGAGGTTTCATTTTGCGGTTGGAATGGTGAAGAGTTGGTCTTCTCAATGAAGTGAAGATTGTTGTGTAGCTGAGCTTAAAATCAGAGGGATCATGCTGGTGAAGATAGGAAGACACTTTTCCCATTGGTTGAAAGATCAAGATCAAATAAAACTACCAATTTAGGTGATGAGCAAAAGCTGTTTCTTATACATTACATGCTTAGAATTTGGAGTACACAAAGATTTTTAGGAGCTCCATTCTGTGAGACTTTCAAAAGGGATATGGAATAGCAACTCAACAAATAACAATATTGGGGCATGAGGAAAGGTTGGAAGAATGGGATTTAACTGAGCTTTCCTATGAAGAGATACTTAGGAAATAAATAACTTCCTCTTTGCTGTCAGCATTCTGTCATCTGATCAGTCTTTGAAACATGATTATGCTTATTATTAAATTGGAGAGGATTCAGAAAAGATTACCAAGATGTTGCTGGAAATGGAAGGTTTGAGGTATAAAGTTAGGGACTTCTTTTCACCTGAGTGTAGAAGGTTCAGGGGTGACCTTATACTGGTTTATAAAATCATGAGGGACACAGTTAAGGTGAGTTGCAAGGGTCTTACCACAAGTGAGAAGGCTGTGGGAGTTCAAACCCAGAGGGCATATGCTTAAGGTGAGAAGAGAAAAATTTAAAAAGGACATGAGGGGCAACATTTTCTACACAGAGAGTGGTTTGTATGTGGAATGAACTGCCAGAGAAAGTGATGGAAGCAGATGCAGTTACAACATTTAAAAAACTTTTGGTTAAATTTATGAATAGGAAAGATCCGGAGGGATTTGGGCCAAATGCAAGTAGCTGGGACTAGGTTGGTTTGGAAGCATGGTCAACATGGATGTGTTGGGCTGAAGGGTCAGTATCCATGTTGTATGACTCTATGATTTTATGACTGTATCATGTTATTAGAAAAGTGCCAAGGGAAGAGAGTGGACAGTTGTCATAAATGGACTAATGACCTTCTCTCACTTTCAACGATTGCTGTATAACAATGAGATCAGCTGAGAGATAATGTTTTTTTCCCAAGACTCCACAAGTCCAATCATTGGATAATGAATACATTATATACTGAAGCAGGATATTTTGTTGCTGAACTCTTGGTATGATAGTATGAAAGACAATTCAATATCCTATCAGAACAGACCATTTCAAGTATATGTCAGAATAATGAAAAGAAATGTATTGGCTGGAGTGATTCCAAAAACTGACACCTGATAAAGTTCAACATTTTCTATGCCTGAATTATAAAGAAATTTATCTCTTTATGATTTGCTGAACCTTCCTGTAAAACCGCTGGAATCTATGAGGCACAGGTATCCCATTAATGTTGTTAGTGAGGAGATTCCAGGATATTGACCCAGTGAGAATGTAGGAATAGTGATACAAGTTCCAGTTTTACAGTGAGGTAAAACTGTACGGGTGGTTTCCCATGCAATTGTTGCCCTTGCTCTTGCAGGTATCATATGTTGAGGGTATGGAAGGTGCTGTTGAAGGGACCTTGCTGAGTTGTTGCAGTGCATCTTGTAGATGGTACACCCTGCTACTACTGTACACCAATCATAGTTCATGAGTTGAGCTGCCAGAGGGAGTGGTGGAGGCTAGTACAATTGCAACATTTAAAAGGCATCTGGAAGGGTATATGAATAGAAAGGGTTTGGAAGGAAATTCCTGATGAAGGGCTTTTATCTGAAGCGTCGATTTTCCTGTTCTTTTCTAGTACCACTCTAATCTAGACTCTGATCATCAGCATCTGAAGTCCACACTTTTGCCTTGGAGGGAAATGGGTGAGGTGCTGGCAGGTGGGACTAGATTGGGTTGAGATATCTGGTCGACATGGACGAGTTGGACCGATGGGTCTGTTTTCGTACTGTACATCTCTAAGACTCTATGACTCTATGCAGATTTAAGGCTTTGCGTGCACACTGATAAAGGAACCTTATTTCTTGAATGTGAATGCTGACTTCCCGAAATAAAAGCAAAATGCTAAAAATGTTGGAGATCTGAAATACAAACAGAAAACGCTGGAGAGACTTAACAGGCCTGACAGCAATAGTGAAGAGGAAAACAATTAATATTTTGAGTCCAACTTGATTCTTTTGACTTTGGAGATCTGAGCTCCAAAGAAGAGTTATACTGATCTCAAAACATTAACACTGCTTCCTATCTCTGTAGCTGCTGCCCTGATGCTGCCAGTCCTGCTGGGTTTCTCCAGCACTTTCTGCATTTCATCTGTTATCTAACTGTACTTTGCAATCTTCACAAAGCTATATATAACAAAATTGGAGAGGGGAATGAGTTTTGTAAAAATTCTTCAGATTAATAAATCAAAGCAGTTTCATGCAAACAGGAAGTACAGCAACCCGAGTAGATATTCGCCAAGAAAGTAACTGTTCCAAATTGGAAAGGATTTCTGCATATTCAGGAGGGGAGCTATGACTTGGCTTACAATTGGATAACATGCCTACTCTGGAATGGAGAAATCCTTACAATGCAAAATTGGAAGCAGCTTGTAGTTTAAAACACTCTTGGATTGAGTAAAATCAAAAAGGGAGATTTGGATATATGTAAGGTCATTTGTCTCCCTGCTGTAGAAAAGATGTTGTGAAACTTGAAAGGGCTCAGAAAAAATTGACAGTGATGTTGCCAGAGTTGGAAGGCTTGATCTAAAAGGAGAGTCTGAACAGGCTGGGGCTGTTTTCCCTGGAGTGTCAGAGGCTGAGAGGTGACCTTACAAAGGTTTAGAAAATCATGAGGGGCATAGAGAGGGTGCACAGTCAAGGTCTTTTCCCTGGAGCAGGGGAGTCCAGAATGAGAGGGCATAGTTTGAAGGTGAGAGGAGAAAGATTTAAGTGGGGCCTAAGGGACAACTTATTCACACAGAGGGTGGTGGCTGTGACAATGTATCTGCCAGAAGAAGTGGTGGAGGCTGATACAATTACAGCATTTGCAAGGCATCTAGATGGGCACATGAATAGGAAGGGGTTAGAAGGATAGAGACCACATGCTAGCAAATGGGACTAGATTAATTTAGGATATCTGGTCAGCATGCACAAGTTGGACCATAGGGTCTGGTTCCATGTTGCACTGCTCTACGACTCTGTAACTCTATTTATGACCCTAAGATGTCTCAAGGTGATTTTTTGCCAACAATCCACTTTTAAGAATAGTCAATTTAATGTAAGAAATACTGGAGCCAATTTGTTCAGAAGGCAAAGCTTGGATAATCAAAGTAAACTTCAGTGTCAAAAAGTGTGACGCTGGAAAAGCACAGCAGGTCAGGAAGCATCCGAGGAGCAGGAGAGTCAGTGTTTCAAGCATGGACCCTTCATTAGGAATGCATTCCTGATGATGGGCTTATGTCCACAATGTCGACTCACCTGCTCCTTAAATGCTGCCTGACCTGCTGTGCCTTTCCAGCACCACACTTTTTGACTCTGATCCCAGCATCTCCAATCCTCACTTCCTCCTAATCAAAGTAGACTTATCAATCAAGCAGTATTCCTTTCTCCTGGAGTATAAATTACCATTTTGGAATATGGCATTTTTGTATTTGTCCTGATGAGTATAAGATGGGAAACTTGAGCAATATTTGTCTCTTTAGAAAAATGATTCACATTTATTTGAATCTAATATTTAGCACATTTATTGCAATAATCTTACATTTTGGTAAAACCTGAGAGCTGCTGTTTACTAAATGTCATTATAATCTACTTTGTATTGTCTCTACAAATATCCACTAGCTCTCCAAAAGATTTGTTGTGTTCATTTCAACAAAAATTATTTGCAAGGGACAACAGAAAATTTTGCTGGAAGATGTTTTCAAAGAATAATAAAAAGTAATCTAAGTATAAGAAGTGAACCGAGATAACTAAGAAATGAAAAAAAAAGCTTGTATTGAGAAGAAGTATGCGTGATTAACTTTACAGCTCCTGTTGAGGACTGTAGCATTTCAGATGCCAATCTTTAGCCGATTTGATGTACTCCATGAGAAATAAAAAAAGGTATTGTCTACTGCAAATGCTCAGCACTCTGACAACATCCGACAATAGTACTAAAGACCTCTGCTCCAAAAACCAACACTCCCACTAGCCAAGCTATTGCCGTTCTCCTACAGCACTGTGATCTACTCAACAATGTAAAAGATTGTCCACAAAAGTAGGACAAGTACACCCTGGCCAATGAAAACACTGTTAATCTACTCTCAGTCATCAGCAGTGATGGATAGGTTCACTCATGGGGCTATCAAGTGGTACTTATGCATAAATGACCTGATGACTAATGCTCTGCCAGGGAAAGTGGTACAAACAAGGACAAATGTGTTAACATTAAGAGCGGAGGTAAGAGTGACTGCACTTGACATCTGTGTAATATTTGACCAAATATGGCATTGAGGAGCCCTGGTAAAATTGAAAACAATAGGAATCAAGGGGTGAAATCTCTCCACTGGTTTGAATGATATTTAACACAAACGTTGCAGCTGATGGAGACCAATCATCTCAATCACACGAGCTTTCTGTAAGAGTTCCTCAGGACAGTTTCTTACACTGGGCCATCTTCAGATACCTCATCAATGGTCTTTCTTAACTGCAGGAAAGGCCCTTCAGCCCATTGAGTCCGCACTACCAAAACTACTACTAAAAGTGTACTAATTCCAATCTCCTGCACTTGTCCCTTATTCTTGAATGTTATGATATATGAAGTACTCATCCCAATGGCTCCCAGGCAGTGTATTCCAGATTCCACCACCATCACTCACTGAGTAATGACATTTCTTTCCAAATCCCCTCTGAATCTCCTGCCACTTGACTCTAAACCTATGCCCTCTCATGATTGACTCCTCAACCAAGAGGAACAACTGTTCATACCTCTCATAGTCTTATTCATCTCAATCATATTCCCCCAACAAAAAGTGATGGTTTATCTTACAATAGAAGTAGGGATGTTTACTGATACTTGGACAATAATAAGTGTCAATACTTTGCCGTGGTGCGGCATGGTGGCTCAGTCATTAGCACTGCTGCCTCACAACCAGGGACCTAGGTTCGATTCCAGGCTGGGGTGACTGTCTGTGTGGAGTTTGCACGTTCTCCCTGTGTCTGTGTGGGTTTTCTCCAGATGCTCTGGTTTCCTGCTGCAATCCAAAGATGTGCAAGGCAGGTGGACTGGCCAGGCTAAATTGCCCATAGTGTTAGGTGCATTAGTCAGGGTTTAATATACGGAAGTGGGTCTGGGTAGGTTACCCTTCGAAGGGTTGATGTGGACTTGTTGGGGCGAAGGGCCTGTTTCCATACTGTAGAGAATCTAATTTAATTTGCAATTCTCAGACACAAAATCAGACTGTGTGATATGCAGCAAGACTTGAGCAATCTGGCTTGAAAAGCAACAAGTGCCGTTCACACAACTCAAGGCCCAGGCAATGACTATCTCCAACAAGGGTGAACGCAATTGTTATTCCTTGTTATTCAGTGGCATTGTGATTGCTGAATCCTCCACTATCAACGAAATGAATGTTGTCACAGTGGAGAATTGCAATTAAATTAATTACTGAGATTGGGTATCTAATTTTGTGAGAAGATACAAATTGGAAGCATGTGTTATCTTGCGTAACATGGTCACAGATTGTACAAAGGGATAACACTTAAATATAAGAGTTTGAACACAGGAAGATAGCTTAGATTGAATACCTGACAAAGGATAGCATGAATTACTAATGAAGGCACAAGTGCATATTATATAAGGTCATGTTTCTGCAAGAGTTATTATTGGATGTATTCAGCTCCACCCAATCTGATGATGTCATATAGATTTGTGTGTTGATAAGGGAAAAGTCCTTAAGGCATCTTATCGGGTGTAAACTTTTTTCCACAGTTTGCCTCACAGTATTCCTGAAAATTTTAGATTAGATTAGACTTACAGTGTGGAAACAGGCCCTTCGGCCCAACAAGTCCACACCGACCCACCGAAGCGAAACCCACCCATACCCCTACATTACCCCTTACCTAACACTACGGGCAATTTAGCATGGCCAATTCACCTGAACCGCACATCTTTGGACTGTGGGAGGAAACCGGAGCACCCGGAGGAAACCCACGCAGACACGGGGAGAACGTGCAAACTCCACACAGTCAGTCGCCTGAGTCGGGAATTGAACCCGGGTCTTCAGGCGCTGTGAGGCAGCAGTGCTAACCACTGTGCCACCGTGCCGCCCATATTGATCCATGTTGTCATACGTTTTGAACCCGTTTCACCACAAGACCATGGTTGCTCTTCTAGACCAACAATGGACTCTGCACAATAACAGTATTAACTAATCCTTTCTCATTATACAGCCTGTATCCAATGGGGACGTGATGGTCTAGTAATATTGTAACTGGAGTTGCAGGTCATGTCCTGGTGAAAATGTGTTGCTGGAAAAGCGCAGCAGGTCAGGCAGCATCCAAGCAGCAGGAGAATTGACGTTTCGGGCATGAGCCCTTCTTCAGGAATGAGGAAGGTGTGCTAAGCAGGCAAAGATAAAAGGTAGGGAGGAGGGACTTGGGCGAGGGACGTTGGAAATGCAATAGGTGGAAGGAGGTCAAGGTGAGGGTGATAAGGTGAGGGTGATAGGCCAGGAAGCAGATTGCAGGTTAGGAAGGTGGTGCTGAGTTCAAGGGTTGGGACTGAGACAAGGTGGGGGGAGGGGAAATGAGGAAACTGGAGAAATCTGAGTTCATCCCTTGTGGTTGGAGGGTTCCTAGACAGGAGATGAGGCACTCTTCTTCCAGCCGTCGCGTTGCTATGGTCTGGCGATGAGGTAAAAACAATGACTGCAGATGCTGGAAACCAGATTCTGGAGTAGTGGTGCTGGAAGAGCATAGCAGTTCAGGCAGCATCCAAAGTGCAGCAAAATCTACATTTCGGGCAAAAGCCCTTCATTGGTGATGGAGGAGTCCAAGGACCTGCATGTCCTTGGTGGAGTGGGAGGGGGAGTTGAAGTGTTCAGTGTTGAGCCAGCAGGTCAGGCAGCACCTGAGGAGCAGGAGAATCCTGGTGAAGGGCTTATGCCTGAAATGTCAACTCTACTGCTCCTTCAATGTTGTGCTTTTCCAGGACCACCCTTTTCAATTCTGACTACTCCTAGTTGCCCTGTGAAGGTGAGCTTCCTTCAAGAACTGCTGCGGTCCATGTGCTGTAAGTTGACCCACAATGCTGTTCATGAGGGAATTCCAGAATTGTGACCCAGTTGCACTGAAGGATTGGCGATATATTTCCATGTAAGGATTCTGAGGGGCTTGGGAGGGGAAGATGCAGGTGCTGGTGTTGCCATGTATCTGTTGCCTTTGACTTTCTTGATGCTCATTCAGGTTTGGAAGGTGCTGTATGAGAATCTTTGGTGAATTTCTGCAATGCATCTTGTAGGTAGTACACACTGCTGCTGCTGAGAGCTGGTGCTAACAGCCCATGTGATAACAGGGCCTGGTGTCTGGGTGTTAGGGTGAGGACATGGGAGAAGGCATTCATGGCCTAAATTATTGAACTTGATACTGAGCCCAGAAGGCTGCAAGGTTCCCAAACTGAAAATAAAATGCTATTCATTCGGCTTGGAATGAGTTTTGCTGGGCTAATGGTACCTTTAGTAGCTATTGATTCTCCCAGGCTGACCTTTACCCATCCCTTTGTCTGCTCAACTGTTTCTCCTTCTCTGCGGACTTTATCTCCACCCATTGGTTTACTCCTTCACCCTCCCCACCCCTTTTTTCAACATTTATACAAACATTTCCCAGTTACAATCAGTTCTGAAGAAGGGACCTGGACTTGAAACGTCAACTATGCTTTCTCTCCAGACCTGCTGAGTTTCTCTATTTTTGTTTTTGGTTTCCAGCATTCAGTGTTCATTGGTTACTGTTTGGTGTCGACAAGCTGTCTTTGTTCCTATCCCAATATATTTGATTTGAAGCTCCTCACATATTCCTATATTTCTGATTTTTCATTTTTCAAATAAAATGTAATAATGAAGAAAACAATAACAGGAACAAACAAGCAAAAACATTCTATTTAATTTTTTTCACACTGAATTCTTATATGAGTATTGGAATCTTTGTCTAAACAGGATTAATAAGAAAGTCTGTTTTGTTGAAACTGCAATAGCATAGAATTGGCTCAGGAGAGCCTGGGTGAGGTAAAACTCAGAAGGAGAGGGATCACTAGGGTCATAGAGACGTACAGCACGGAAACAGACCCTTTGGTTCAACCCGTCCATGTCGACCAGATATCACAACCCAATCTAGTCCCACCTGCCAGCACCCGGCTCCTATCCCTTCAAACCCTTCCTATTCATCTCCCCATCCAAATGCCTCTTAAATGTTGCAATTGTACCAGCCTCCACCACATCCTCTGGCAGCTCATTCCATACACTTACCACCCTCTGCGTGAAAAAGTTGCCCCTCAGGTCTCTTTTATATCTTTCCCCTCTCACCCTAAACCTATGCCCTCTAGTTCTGGACTCCCTGACCCCAGGGAAAATACTTTGTCTATTTATCCTATCCATGCCCCTCATAATTTTGTCAACCTCAACAACATCACCCCTCAGCCTCCTATGCTCCAAGGAAAACAGCCCCAGCCTGTTCAGCCTCTCCCTGCAGCTCAGATCCTCCAACCCTGGCAACATCCTTGTAAATCTTTTCTGAACCCTTTCAAGTTTCACAACATCTTTCCGATGGGAAGAAGACCAGAGTTTATTAAGAACCAATTAACTAATGAGATTCCCATGCAAAGTTTGTGATCCACTACCATCTTAGATCGATAATGTTAACAATCTGTTGTGTCAACAATATAATGTAGGCACAGAAACGTTGACATAAGCAGGTACCACTGTAGTGGGTATCAATAATCCACCATGCAACAATGCTCAGTGTTATGGTGCAGTCAGGAGCATTATCACACCACTACACTATTCAAGAATTTCAGGACTTACTCACGCAACTGGCTTGCAAGTGCAAAGGTAGCAACAGTAAAGCAGCTAAACAGCCTTGCACAGAAACATTTGGAGAGATAATCAAGGAGAAAACAGGACTTAATTTTCCTTCAGAGCTGGTAAGAGGAACAGTGTAAGTCTGAGCTATAAAGTCACAAGCAGAAACTTGGCCATTACTGATTCATTTGGATTCGAGAATCATTAGGAGCAGTCCTGATTAGAAGCGCAGTTACAATGTGTGCAGGCATTGAAGCTCTGTAAATTCAAAAATCTAGACAGAAATATTATCAGAACAAAATGGGCTGAGGAGTTTAGATGCAAAATTCACAGCTCCCAAGGTGGTGTTGTTGCCAGCAAGAAGGCACAATGAGGCACAACTACAGGACAGAAATCCAAATCAATGCAGCAAGTAATTTACAGTGAGATTGCAGCATCCGGAATATCATAAAGCCAGAATTAAGATCACAATATGTTAACTTGGAAATTTTGAACTCCAAACACATTAAACCTAATGGAAAATACAGGAAGAAGGCTGTTATTCCACAATAAGAGTAGGTGATCCATAATTTAATCTGTGTTTGAAGAATGATGGATTTTTCCAGGCTGCAAGAACCAGGCAGATAGAATATGTGAAATCATCCATTTTATCCATAAGCAGACAGAACCTTCCATTTTGGCCACAAGACTGTGTTAAAACCTGTAGTAAACAGTTCAGACATGCATCATTGCCATGTTGCAACATTACAACAAGTATTTTAAAACATCATTGTTGAATAGCTGTTTGAAAAGTCCGTCCAGCAAAGACAGTCAAGCAACAGTGATGTCCTGAAGAGTTGGGGTGTTGTAAAATTGGCAGTAAAATAATTGCATTCAGAAGAAATAGTTGGCAAAATACTATAGTAGAGCAATTTTGAGAAGATTTGTTGCTCAGGTTCATGATAAGCATGTAAGTTAGTTCACTGAGTTTTGAAATTTTGTTTTCAGACATACAAGGTAACATCCACAGTGAGAGTCTCTGGTGAAGCACTGGTGCTATGTCCCACTTCTCTATGTAGAGACCTATAAATAGAGAGGTGGGACATACCATCAGCACTACACCAGATACTCTCACTGCTGATATTACTTCATATGGTGATGAAACATCTGAAAACAAACCTTCAAGCTCAGCGAGCTAACACTATAGCTGAAAATGTGTTGCTGGAAAAGCGCAGCAGGTCAGGCAGCATCCAAGGAACAGGAAATTCGACGTTTCGGGCATAAGCCCTTCATCAGGAATGAGGAAAGTGTGTCACACACTTTCCTCATTCCTGATGAAGGGCTTATGCCGGAATCGTCGAATTTCCTGTTCCTTGGATGCTGCCTGACCTGCTGCGCTTTTCCAGCAACACATTTTCAGCTCTGATCTCCAGCATCTGCAGACCTCACTTTCTCCTCGAGCTAACACTATAGTCCAGTTAATATAATTTCAGAGATTGACCAGTTGAACACAAGTGCAACATTGAGAAAAATAAAGTTCTTAACAGACAAAATTACCTCCAACCTCGAAAATAAATCATGAGGTGTGCAAATAAATACATAACTGGATTCAGTATGATCTGTCGCTGATTACATTTTAACGAGGCACAAATACTCTTGATGATATTTCAGAAACTTATGACAATTACTTTTATTTATGATCAAAGAGATATATGAAAGAACATGATTTGACACAAAGGTTCAGCAACACAGGAACCTATAGACAATTTTACTAATCATTTGTGATTAGGAAAAAATGCAACCATGGAATTTTAAAATCAGAATTCTAGAAAGACAGAATTGTTGTTGGAATAATTGATGAATCTTTGTTAATTTTATTAAAGTCCAAAGAAGCCTTGGATCAAGCTATTCAAATGGGGCTGAAGTAGAGTCACAGAGGAGTCACAAACAAATCCTGAGAGAGAAAGACAACTTTCTCCCAGAAAAGCAACAGGATCTATTTAGAAATAAAGAATAAAAACTCTGAAGCTACACATGATAATCCAACACAAAAAAAGGATAGATAGCAAATTGTAACACTCATGACTGAACCTTAATTTTCTGACTAGTGTAGGTTGCATTGAGCACTTTGAAGGGTTTGTCACTGCGAACTTGACTACATTGTCTCGTCTGAACAAACATTAATTGCCTACATGCTCCTGTGATATATCTCAGGCCCACTTTCTGCCCTATTTGGCCACAGAGAACACCGCACAACTCGTCGATATCATTGGGATCCCTTGCACTGGTGCCATCTTTCACCCAAACGCTGTCAGTCTGGAGCTGCCTGCACAGTCCATGACCTTTGCGCTGGACATGGCTGTCCGGGGATATTGACGCTCAACTTTATGGGCATGGAGCTGGAGGTCCTGATGGGCTGTGTTATATTCGGGGGGATTTTGTCTTGTCCCAGGGTCAACAGTGAGGATACCAAACCATGTCAGCTTGATTCAAGGTTGCTACCCAAGTCGAAGCAGCTTCTGTCATCTGGACGATCACCCAACCATATAGGTAGGCAGCAATGTCCTACTCCATTCTGCCAAGCTAATGCTACAATCCTCTCTCTGACACCTCATACTTGCTCTACCTCTGCTACTGTACTCCAACCACACGACATCAACTTCACCAGTTTCTGAATCTCCCCTCCCCCACCTTACCCCAGATCCAACCCTCCAACTCAGCTCCACCCTCTCGACCTGTCCTATGTGTTCATCCTCCTTCCCACCTACCCGCTCCACCCTCCTCACCGACCTATCACAATCACCACTCATCTGCATCCATCTATTCCCCTCCCACCTACCTTCGCCCCCCAGCCCCACACCCCAACCTCGATTTATCTCTCAGCCTCCTTCCCCCTCCACATTCCTGATGAAGGGCTTATGCTCGAAATGTCAACTCTCCTGCTCCTCAGATGCTGCCTGACCTGTTGTGCTTTTCCAGCGCCACACTTTTTGAATCTGATATCCAGCATCTGCAGTCCTCACTTTCTCCTATTGTACCCATTCCCCACCAAAATTTCAAGCCACTGCACTCACTCTCACTCTTGCCAGTAGCATTGTCCCTCCCTCATATTTACCCACTCCAACCTGCCGTACCAATAACCTTGCATGCCCTCTATCTTGTCCAGGACATTTCTCAACCTGACCAATTGCCAGTAGTTCCAATGGGGCAGTAGAGTGGTTTAATGGCTATCACTGCTCCCTCACAGTGCCAGTGACCTGGGTTTGAATCCACCCTTGCGTTACAGTGTGTATGGAGTCTGCAATTCTCCCCTGTGTCTGTGTGAGTTTCTTCTGGGAACTCTGGTTTCCTCCCCCAGTTCAAAAATGTGTGGATTAGGTGGATTGGCCATGGGACATGCAGGAGAAAGTGAGGACTGCAGATGCTGGGGATCAGAGCTTAAAAATGTGTTGCTGGAAAAGTGCAGCAGGTCAGACAGCATCAAAGGAGCAGGAGAATCGACGTTTCAGGAATTCCTGAAGAAGGGCTTATGCCCGAAACATCGATTCTCCTTCTCCTTTGATGATGCCTGACCTGCTGCGCTTTTCCAGCAACACATTTTTAAGCATGGGATATGCAGACTTACAAGGACAGAGCAGAGGGCTGAGGCTGGGTCTGGGATGGGATGTTCTTTGCAGGGTTGTTGTGGAGTCAATGGGCCAAATGGACTGCTTCCACAGAATAGGGCTTGTATGATCATGCTGTATCTCCATCTTTTCAGATAAAAATAGTTCACATTACAGCAAAAAGAGTCAAAGTGCTGTTGTGCTGACTGTCTTTCTGCTCTTTGTCCTTATATGGATAGGCTCCTGACAGCGTGCACCTCCAGTAGGGCTTGGACTGGAATTGGAGGCTGTCTTTCCCATACACTGCCGAGACCCCCTGAGCAAAGGCAAAGGTCCTTTTAACTTGACAGTGGATTTCTGACACTACTGACAGTTCTCCTCCTTGTGTCTGTGCTAAACTGCAAAGCAACACCATTGTAATATGAGCCTAGGTATCTTTGGCTGAAAGGAAAATGTGCAAAAAGACAAGAAAAGGCATGACAGGAGTGCCGTGAGCATCCAGACAGCCTCAGAGTGAGTGAGTGCTCTCACAATGAGTAGAGCTGAGACCGGTCCAGGAGTTCGGTTTTTGCCCTTGAACACAGAATGTCCTTGCTGCAGTGTTACAATGTGAGTTACTGGGGTAGCCTGAGGCACAGTATTGAAGGGCAGAAGAGTCCTCTAAGCAGACTGGAGATGTGCCATCAGAGTTTTTCAAACTGTGTCTTTTCATCATCATGAATCATGTTTTTTTTACCATCAAGCAACTAGATCTTGAGATTAAAGTTCTTAAACCACTTTGGCAGTCTGCAATCCCAGCCTTGAGCTCAACACAGCAATGGACGTTCCCCTGACATCTGCAGCAATGATGAGGACAGGGAGATTGAGCCAGTGTGGGGAAAGGGTTCCGGAGCACAGGAAATCGAGCCTTTGTAGGAAGTGTGGTCCCAGTATGGCTACGCACTTAGGGAATGATTGAATTATTAACTTTATTTCACTTTTTGACTTAATACTAAGAAAGGTAGTGTTTAACTTTGTTCCTTATATATTTCTGCATTTCCCTTAAGATTCTGTACCGCGGTACTTTGTACCTAAGATGGCACCATGTGTGGCCACATTGAAACGGGTTCACTGTACTTCTGACTTTTGTACTTGAGTACACGTGACAATAGTCTGAATCTAATCTGAATCTACAAGCAAGTCTGTAACTGCAACCAACTTTGAGTCCATTTAGGGGAATACGCTGGTGTTGGATCCAAATCCCTATGGATGAAGGGTGTGTGTGGCTAGTACCAAGGAGTCTGTCCTGAAATGTTGGTGCCCACTTTCCAACATGGAAATTGGTTAGAGCTGGATTGACCAGGTGGCCATTCCAGTTTCCTTGTCAAGTTTTCTATTTGGTGAGTTTATTAAGACAGGAATCGGAACTTTAAAGAAGTGAGCTGTGGCATTTACAAGATGTTGAACAAGCAATTATGAGTGTCAATTGAACAACTCTCCACTCCCTAGCATGAACTTCACCATGCCTCTTGTGTCAAAGGACAAGAGGGATTGTCTTGCTGTACTTACAGTCACCTGATCCTGCCATATTTTGCCATTGTCCACATCCTTATGACCCCTGAAAGATTTCGTCCTCAACGTCTGTGCTGTAGAACATGAAAATCTCACAGGAACAAGGAAACTCCTCAGCTGCCCCAAAAGAATACTACATCTGTAAAACTGTTCTAGATGTAGGCTTGCTCACTGAGCTGGCAGGTTTGTTTTCATTGTAGATAACTTATTGAAGATGTATACAGTCACAGAGCAAAACGTCAGATGGTGACTAATAAAAGATGTCAAAATAGTAGATCCACTAGTATTGGAAAAAAAAGTAACCCATTGCTAAGGAAACCCAATTGCATTGGATTTGATAAATCTGTTGCTTTCAATGCAATCTCATTATTTATGTTATTAACATAGGGTTAGTATCACTCTCCTCACAGATTGTTTGCTATGGGTGAAGAAATAGAATTCACAGCCAACAGAGATGAATCTACATAGTCCAGATGGAACATATTTTATGATATTGCTGAAGAAAGACATTTTGTCAAAATATTTGTTTTGCACTCCATCAAATTTGAAAGAAATAACAAGGTAAAGGATACCTTGTTGATTTTGTCTGAGAGGAGAGTGTTGATTGGTTAACAAGTACACTCTGATTGGTAAAGGTGTTGTCACTGAGGGTGCAGCAGCTAATGATGACTGACAGTCAACTGCCAAAGTTTTTAAGATTTGGTATTGTCCTGAGAAATGAAACAGAAAATAGGTGCCGCCTTTTGTTTTGATTTGAAACAGGTGCATTGTGCATACATTTGCTTTCTCTTTTCATAGAACAAGTCCCTGTGAATCAATACATACAGTTTCAAGTACATGCGAGGACACCATACTGTCAGCCCAACTGACAAATTGCCAGCATAATTCGTCATGTTTTCATGATTATTTAGCAAATGTTGTCCAATTGCAGATTCATCTCTAAAGTAGAACACTATGCTGTGACTCTCACAAGCAAAAGCAGGTTGGGTACAGTCAGTACCTTTTTCTTTGTGAATAGCTGAAAGGAAAATAACATGGGAACACACTGTGCCTGTTTCACTTGTGCAAATTGTCCTGATGAGTGCAAGGTAAAGAACGTCAACAAGTCGTGCCTTTTCATCACAAAAGGATGTTCTTTGCTACCAGACAAGTAGATCTTGAGATTAAAGCGATGTTACAAGCAACTCTAACTGCAATCACCTTTGAGTCCCTTTGGGGAATACACTAGTGTGGACGTAGAACTGGTTAACAGACAGACAGCAGAGAGTAGAACTAAACAGATCATTTTCAGGACTGCAGGCTACTGTTGTTGGAGTACTGCAAGGATCAGTACGGGTTCATAGCTGTTCATAATCACGATAAATAATTTGGAAGGATTTGAAAGATAAATATTCCTATCTTCTCTAATGACAGCAAACTGGGTGAGAACATAAGTATAATCCCAACAATATAGAAGAAGGTCATTCAGCCCCTTCACACACCCCAACTCTCCAAAGAGCATCTCACCCAGACCCCATAACCCTGCATTTCCCATTGCTAATCCATGTAGTCTGCACATCTTTGGACTGTTAAAGGAAACCCATACAGACACATGGAGAATATACAAACTCCACACAGACAGTTACTCAAAGGTGGAATTGACCCTGCGTCCCCGGTGCTGTAAGACAGCATTGCTAACCACTGAGCCACTAAACATTACGAGGAGGCTGAAAGGAGACTTCAGAGAGATTTGGAAGGATTAAGTAAATGAGCTAGTATATGGCAGAGATGGGATATAATGTGAATTTGCATGAAGGTATTCATGTTAATAAAAAGAAGCAAAGGCTGAATATTTCATTAATGGTTGTACATAGTAAGTATGTGCATCCAAATGGATGTGGATGTCCATATTCATGAGTCACTAAAAGGAACCAGATGGGTACAACAAGCAAATAGAAAGATGATTGGTATTTTGTTTTCTTCACAATAGAGTGATGATACAATGGCTCCAAGAGATATATTTAGTCCTGTTTATTTTTAGAAGAAAGTTTTTAACATGGAGGCACAGAGTTCTATTGAAAGCTTTTAAAGTAAACAGCTTGTGAGGCCTTGAGTTCTTTTTTAAGTTGGAACAAAAGAAGCATTCTGAAGGGGTGAGGCAAGTTCCCACAGAACTAATATTTTTAATTTTAGTTTTTTTTTGGCAGCAGTTACTGCTGGGGTTTGGAAGCTGCAGTACATTGCACCTTGTGATTGCCTTCTCTCTTTCAAAGGTTTCTCTTGATGTTTTTCCTCCTGGACTGTAGAATTGCCTGTGAGACAATCGATTTTTCTGAAATTGCCTTTGTTAAGGTGATGTGTGTGGGATGTTGTTATATTGGAACAGTTACTAAAAACTGAAAGGACTGTGGTTGCTGTAAATCAGAACCAAAAACAAAAGTTGTTGGAAAAGATTTGGCAAGTCTGGCAATGTCTGAGAAGAGAAATCAGAGTTAACGTTTCGAGTCTGGGGTCCCTTCCTCAGAACTGTTCTGAGGAAGGGTCTCTAAGAAAAATTTCTCTCCACAAATGCTGCCAGAACTGCTGAGCTTTTCCAGCAACTTCTGTTTTTGTGCTGGAACAGCTACTGTTCAGTAGTTAAGTAATCTATTATTCTGTTAAGTTTTCCAATAAAGTTATTCCAATTTCTTCTTTCTTTTGTTGTAGGTTAACATAGTGTATGAATAATGTATATTTTGCTTAATGTCGATAGTTTGATCAATCGAATTGCATCCAGGATGCAACGCCTGGAACTTGCCTTTATTTTGAGAAATAGTTAGGGTCTAGGCTATCTTCTTCATATATTTTAAAGGGGTTTGATCTGGTCCATAATAATAGGATTTGAGTAGAGGATGAATGAAACAGAGCCTTGGATAGACCATACCTGGAGTAGGGTGAACAGTTTTCATCTCCTAGTCTAAATAATGATGTAAAGAGGAAGTGCAATGAAAATTCATCAAAATAATCTCTGGGATTGTAAGATATTTTATGAGGTGAGGTTAAGGCTCTGTATTCCCTAAAGCTCCATAGATGGAGGGAAAACTCATTGTAGCATACAGTGAATGACTGGTTATGTGTGTAAGCGGTTTCCCCAGTTGGTGAATTTCAAATCAGAGGAAATTATTTCTGGACAAAGGAGAGGGCCACTAAAAACGGAGTGGAATTTCTTCACTCAGATGGTAGTAAATCCGTGGAATTCTGTACCTCAGAGAGCTGCAGAATCATTCAGCAGGTCTAAGACAGACATCATTATGTTTCCAAAGATTAATGGCATCAAAGGATGTGGTGATAATGTAGGATAGTAGCATTGAGATTATTGTTCAGCCCTGATTTAATTGAACAGCTGAGCGATCTTGATGGGCTGAAAGGTCTCCTCCTGTTCCCCTCTTGCTCTGTGACACGAAAAGTTCCAGCTAGTTGGAAATGTATGCATAATTCATAGCCAAGGGACCTCATTCTTGACCATGTCTACATTTCTTGATCTCAATCTTTGGAAGCAGCCAGAGGAATTCAACAAACAAAAATGGAAAGTGAACAGGTCAAGAAATACCAGCATAAACAAAGGTAGACCAAGGAAAAACCAGTCAGTGAACAACTGCCCACCTCGGACATTGACCCAGCCATTTTCCAAATCTAGACAACAATGTAATGGCAGGGAATGCTGCTTATCAGAACCAAGCTTGGCTCGGTTACCCTGTTAGTGTCTCCATCTTCTCTTTTACCTCATTCTACATTAACAGCCCATACCAGAAACTCCCCATGTTTGGAGATCCACCATATTGACCTTCAAAGACCTCCCTCATCCCTGAGCACCAACATTGCACCTTCAGGGTGCCTCCTTGGCATCTCCCCTCCACCGCAACCCCATGGAGAACACAATAGTTGTCACTGTCAATAAGCCCACTTCCTGCAGCCTAATGTGCTCCTCAATGCTGTTCCCCCTATCTCTCTCCCCCTCCTCCCACTGACCTGGAGTTGACCTACCAACATTCTTGTTTCCACCTGAACAGATGCCTCTGCTTCTCTCCTCCAAACCTGACTCTCCCAATGCTTTGGCACAAATCTCCTCATTACTCCTACAGGAACACCCTACTTCACACTCTCCTGAACAATTGATGGACTGACCCCCACTCATGACTGTTTTGGCCCCAGTACTGTGCTGAGCAAGCGGTGGTAGACACAACTGAGCTGGCCACTGACCACTGTGTTTGCAGCTTCTCAAATGATGATACATAATTCCCGTGACTGCTGCTGGTCACCCTGCAAGACTGACCATTGAGTCCTCCCTAGACAGCAGTCAGATGTATCCCCCAACCATGTCCAGTTCAAGAGGACAACAAGCCCCTGGACTGAGTGTACACTATGAACATGAATGACAATATTGAGAACTCTGACACACAGTGCCTGTCCCTTCACTGGACTGGCAACTAGCCTTCATCCAGATATCAGTCTGGTCGTTCAGTTTAAAAAATGTGCAGTACATTTATGAATATGTTCAGTGACTGAGATTCATGATAAAGCAAAAATAATAATTAAACTTATGGTCTACAAGGTCAGGTCTCACTCTGTATTACCATCACCTGGGGTCATAAGAGTTGTCAGAAATGTTTTCTATCCTAATCATTGTGGAAACCTCAGAGGACTTAAGCAGCAAATGCCAGACAAAAAAGAAAAAAAGATGATGGGTGCATCTCACTTGAGCTCCTCAATTAATCTTTAACTGAAATTGTTCAGGCATCAAAACAGCCTGGTGAGTAAACAATTATAACAGATTGGAGGTTAATGAAACAACACATATCCAAAAGAAATATTTCAATTTATTGTTTCCAAGGAAAAATCATCAGGTCCAGAGACGGAGCTAAATCACTGAAGTATATAGAATGTAGATCAGGCCCTTCAGCCCCACCATGTCTGTGCTGTCCATGATGCCACTCTAACGTAATCCCATCTACCTGCACATGGTCTTTATCCCTCTATCTGTCTAAATACCTCTTAGACGTTGCTATCACATCTGCTTCTAACACCCCCCGGCAGTGCATTCCAGGCACTCAACACCCTTTGTGTAAAATTATTGCCTCACACATCTCTGTTAAATGTTCCTGTCTCACCTTAAACCTATGCCCCCTTGCATTTGACATTTCCACCTTGAAAAAAGACTCCAATAATCCACTCTATCCATGTCTTTCATAGTTTTATAGACTTCTATCAGATTACCCCTTATCCTCCGATGCTCTAGTCAAACAATCTAAGTTTGTCCAATCTTTCCTTATAGCTAACACACTCTAATCGAGTCAACATCCTGGTCAACAAAAACAGAAGTTGCTGGCAAAGCTCAGCTGGTTGGGCAGCGTTTGTGGAGAGAAATCAGTTAACATTTTGGGTCTAGTGACTCTTCCCCAAAATGCAGGACATCCTGCTGAATCCCTTTTGCATCCTCTCCAAAGCTTCCGCATGCTTCCGATAACACAACAAGGACAACACACAATACTCCAAATGCGACCTAAAGTTTTCTACAGCTGCAACATAACTTGTCAATTTTCATACTCAATGCCCTGACCAATGAAGGCAGGCAGGCCTTATGCTTTGTTTGGTCCCATATCTGCGTGTGTTGCCACTTTGAGGGAGTTATGGACTTGCCCCAAGAACCCTTTATATATTAATGCTCTTAAGGATCCAGTAATCTACTGTACACTTTCCTCTTGCACTTGACATCCCAAAATGCATCAGTTTTTCTTTATAGAATCCCTACAACGTGGAAGCAGGTCATTTGTGCCATCGAGTCCACACCAACCCCCTGAAGAGCATCCCATCTAAATCTACCCCTTCCCTTTAACTCTGTATTTCCCATGGCTAATCCACCAGACCTACACATCCCTGGACTATAGAGGAAATTTAGCGTGACCAATCCACCTAACCTGCATACCTTTGGACTTTGGAAGGAAACCAAAACAACCAGAGTAAACCTGCACAAACACGGAGTGAATGTGCAAACTCCACACACAGACAGTTGCCTGAGGGTGGAATCAAACTTGGGTCCCTGGAGCTGTGGGGCAGCAGTGCTAACCACTGAGCCAGTGAGCCACATCAAGTTAAGAAACAAGACTGAACATGTTGGGTTAGAGTCATCGACATCTACAGCTCAGACAAAAAGGTCCTTCAGTTGATCACATCCATGCTCGTCAAAAGCACGGAACTATTCTAATCCCACTTTCTCGCAGTTCACTCATGGCCACAAATGCCTTGGTATTGCAAGTGCACATCGAAATACTTCTTAAATGTTATAAGTATTTCGACTTCTTCCAGCCAGCTTACTCAGTTCAACAGTAATGGGAAAAACATAGGCATTCAATCTCAGTTGCGGCAATTAATCTGGCAATTGAAGTTCACTCAATTCAGTGCATTGAGAAGAAAGGTTTGTTCACACAGATTGCAAATGGGCTGCGTACAACTCCACAGTAACCAATCCTGAGGGGCTGACCAACATTCCAGATTCCTAGCAATTCAAGAAGAAATGGCCTAACTCTGAAATCCAGAGTACAACAAATGGAACATACATGTTTCACCAGAGCAGCCACCTTCCATGAAGAGAATTCATGAACTCATGATCCCTCAGACGATCTTAAGAACTACAACCTGAGTCAGCAGGAAAAGTCTCTTCTCCAACAGAAATTCAGGGTCAGTTCTTCAAGATAATGTAAAGGATCACAAGCTGAATTTTCAGGAGCAATCTCTTCAATGTTGCACGTTCAACAGATAGAAGGTCTACCAGTGCAGAAAGTCTTTAGAGATCACGTCGAATCAAACTGAATCAAGTCCTCAAGATGAAGATCTGCCAGTCTTCCAAATCCAAAGAGAGAGCATTCTGGGAAGCCTTCAGAATTTCTAGCTTTGTGGATTTAGAAACCTGAAGAGGGATGGGGTCATAGTAAATCTAATTGTATACATGAATGTATAAATGTTAATTATGGGGGCAACCATGCAGGAATATGTAATATTGGGTAATATTGCTTCAAGGGTTAATGTCTGAGCCTTAATAAGCTCCAGTCAGTCTGATGATGGCATGCAAAATTGGGTGGGATAAGGCAGAACACCTCAGGATCTTGTGGGGCTATATAATTTGTGTCTTATACCTCCTCAATCTTAGGAACAATGTTTACCTTACTCATGTAAGTTGCACCTGATTATTATTACAAACACATTTTGTTTGAGATTAGTGTCTCTTCTCATTAAGACTCAATCAGTTCAATAAATTGCCCAAACAGAACCCAATGGTTGGCATCCCAAAATAAAATCAGACAGTACTGTGTCTCAAATTCAACTATCCAAAACCATAGTTGTCCAAAAATGCCAACATTTTTATAAACTGGTATGCATGAATTTGAATTTGATCAAATGGATAGTATAATTTTCTAGATCAGTGGTGCTGGAAGAGCACAGCAGTTCAGGCAGAATTTTCTAGAATAGTTCAGCGGGTGCAGTCTTGGGCCAGTGGTATGTTGGACCCTGGACTTTACATCTGACCCAGTTGTCCAAGCAACCCCAGATCCCACCTAATCGTAAGTCCCCCCATTTCACGTGACTCCTCGTAATTATACTCAGGTTTTGATTCTTTTCCCCAGGGTGATGCCCCACTGAGGAAGCACATTAGAAAGAAAGCCTTGCTATTCTTGGAATCATCTCAACTCAGACTTTAAAAAGAAGCAAACATTTTATCAAAGCATGTAAAGTGCCCAATTTACCTACCATTAGAGGTACAGGTTAACTAAAAACATGACTCTTTCCAATCAAATTGTTGCTTGCTAAATGGCTATAAATCCTATTTCTTATAAACTTTTCCAAACCTTTTCCTGCAACAGTTCAGAAAAAATTTACAAGCATGTTGCTAGGGTTGGAGGATTTGAGCTATAGGCTGGGGCTGTTTCCCTGGAGCATCAGAGGCTGAAGACTGACCTTATAGAGGTTGATAAAATCATGAGGGACATTGATAGGGTATATAGGCAAAATCTTTTCCCTGGGATGGGCGAGTCCAGAACTAGAGGGCATAAGTTTAGGGTGAGAGGGGAAAGATATAAAAGAGACCAAAGGGGCAACTTTTTCACGCAGAGGGTGGTACGTGTATGGAATGAGCTGCCAGAGGAAATTGTAGAGGTTAGTACAATGGCAACATTTAAAAGACATCTGAATGGGTATATGAATATGAAGAGTTTGGAGGGATATGGGCTGGGTGCTAGCAGGTGGGACTGGATTGGGTTGGGATATCTTGTTGCCAAGGACAAGTTGGACCGAAGGGTCTGTTTCCATGCTGTACATCTCTATGACTATGACTAAAACAGAGACTAGGATTCTATCTTTAACTTCTAATTACTGTAACTATGAACTGTTTACTCAACTTCTTTCTCAAACTCTAACCCCCATATAAAAATTTACCTACTCCCACATAAAGAGAGACACAGATTATTAAAAATAAAAACATTGGCGTTATGGGTGCAGGAAAAAAACTATGAAGGCAGCTTGATGATCCCTGTCCCCAGGGTTTGTTGAAATGATCCTTTTGTTTGACAGGACTTGTTAGTCTTTAATCTCTCTTCTCCAAGTACATTCCACTTACTTGTAGGTGGCACACAGTTACAGTTTCACCTATTATAAAGTCTCTACATTATTGTTTAAAAGCCACAGCTTACAGTAACTTGTGGGAGAAGTTGACTGACTTTCTTCAGGATTCAGGTACTTCCCACTGCAGAGAGAAACAACAGCACCATTCCAGAGCTCTGAAGATTTCTGATAATATTGTTCATACCTACAGACCATGCAGCGAAGCGAAAACCAAGCATATATTTCTTGCGTTTGTCGTTGACAACTGGCCAGCATTCCACAAACTGACCAGCTAATTGTTCCCAGCTGATTCTTACCTTATCCATACCCCCAGTTCCAGCAGGTCTGCCCATTGTTCGCTGTGTGACCATTACATGCTGGACAACCACCAAATGATTGAAACTGTTCACTTTTATTCAGTAACAGCCAAAGTGAAGATCAAGCGTACAAACAGAAGTTGTGTTTAACTCTGAGAACAGATAGGGTCTGCTTGCCTTTTGAGCAGCAATACGTAGAGCGTAGAACAGTACAGCACAGTACAGGCCTTTTGACCCTCGATGTTGTGCCAACCTTTTATCCTACGCTAAGATCAGACTAACCTACATACCCTACATTGTACTATCATCGATGTGCCTATCCAAGAGTCACTTAAATGTCCCTAATGTACCTGACTCTACTACCACTGCTGGCAGTGCATTCCATGCACCAACCACTCTCTGTTTAAAGAACCTACCTTGACATCCCCCTTCAACCTTCCTACAAACACCTTAAAAGTATGCCCCCTTGTGATAGACATTTCTGCTCTGGGAAAAAGTCTCTGGCTATCCACTCTATCTATGACCCTTATCATCTTGTACACCTTGAATATTTATAGTCAACACATAACACTGCTTCTAGCTTACATCCAATGGAACCAGCTGTCTGGGTTGTTACAATGGGTGTTGTGAAGATATTGGTGTACTGTACCTTTAAGAGAGCTAAAAGCGAGCAATGACAACACCAAGTGTTCTCAATAAGGTATAATGTAACCTTTTGGTCCAGCGCCTAGGATAGCTGGTTGCCTGGAAATGACAAAACAGATTTGAATTAGGCCAAACAGTTTAAATTATACCCCAAAAATACCAAACTCCAATCTAGTTTGAATTTAGTATATTTGCAACCTTAAAAGCCAATGAACAATCCGATGCTTTGGAGTATAAAACCAGGGAAATTTGAACAGATGGGAGGAGAACTGCCAATCACTGACATGTAAAAAGACTGCCCAAAAATAGCTCTCTCAAAGGGATCTTTATCGATCAGTAACCTGTGAAGCAGAGTCCCAAAGGAAAAGAAAGGAAAACAGGAAGACAGAGAAAACTGAAAGCTGTCTGATCTTGCGATAAGAAGTTTTGCTTTGTAAATCTTACTTGGGAGTTTTATTGGACTAGTATTGTTGAAGAAGAATGTAAAAAATAGGTTAGAGGAAGGACTTGTAAATAGATGTTAATTAAATATTCTCTGTTATACTGTAAGAAATAACATTGTTAATTTTTACTTTAACTAGTTCTTGGCCTATCGAACTTTCACAGATTATTGCATGGGATAAATCTTTTCTGTGTTGCTGCTTTTTAAATTAGCAGAGGGGTTTATCCCATGTCAAAATAAATGGGTCCTTGAGCAGTGTTCATATCATCCAACTGGGTCGTTCTAATACCTTTCCCTGTTGCCATGCCGGTGCGCTGTGAAGTGCACATCCTCAGGCACTGGCTGGAAGTCAAGGTGCCAGAAAGTTTGATTGAAATGCCTCCAATAAATAACCCACAGGCTGCTTGTAACTGGTTCTCCTGACCCTCTGTGACCACTTTGACCTTGATTTTCACTGTTCTCTCAAGTCGATAGCTGCTGGCTGTTGTTGTGTTTAATTTAGGCCAATTTTCTGCCAGGCCTTATTCCTCCAGCTGTCAGCCAACTAAGAATATCCAATGTTGAGCCATAGTCACTTGAGCACAGTAGGTTAGCATAAGTTGCTCATTTCAATTCAGCTGAAAGAAGGAAAGTCATATTTCCTGCTTTAGAATACTGCAAAAAGAATTATATGCCTCCGGGTCTTGAAATGTTCACCGATTCATTTACAACCTTCTCTACAAGAGTATTTAACCCCATTCTTTGTTTCTCAGTTCATCCCATTTCTGGGTCCTGCCATCCAACAGGTTAAAGCACAAACTGCTGTCGCATTACCTTGAGTCCGTTAGAAATTAGTTGATCATTGTATCTGCACCCAGGTCAAAGAAAGACTTGCATCACATTGCAATTTGCAAAGAGAAAGACACACAGTATTAAATGCTGGTGAAACTGTTGATGAGAAAGACAGCAGATGTAAAATTCAGTGAGTAAATATATCGAAAGGCAGGAGACAAATTTGTTGCAGATAACAATCATGTTATATTCCAAAAGGTCACTCCTGCCATGGAACATTACCTACTGGGAATGCACAGAAAGGAGAGAACATGGGATTATAGATATCCATTATAATGGCCACAGGATGTCTCAAATTCCTTCACTGCCAATTAAGAACTTTTAAAGCACTGTCACTGTTGAAATTTAGGAAATTTGGCCTTAATACAAGAACACATTCAAAAGATTTCCTTTAAGTGTTTTAACCCGGGATCATAGTAGAATGTAATTAATACAAGTATAAAGAGGCTTTTTTTTTCTCAGCCATATGTCAATCAGTATTCCTGAGTGGAGGCTGATTGAAAGTTGATGGAATTTGCTTCACAAAATGTAAAATGCTATCCTTCTTTTCACATGAAGTAGTTCAGTCAGTTTTTCTTGTGATCCGACAACCAGCAGATCAATTCTAACCTCCGCAGTCTTGTCACATCCAGTCGGGAATGGTAGTGGACAATTAAACAACTCACTGGAGGAGAAGTTCCACAAATATCCCCATCTGGATACGACAAAGGCTATAGGTCCCGATAAAATTCCAGCAATAGTACTCAAGATTTGTGTTCAGAACTTGCCACTCCCTTAGCCAATCTGTTCAGCACTAACATGTTACAACACTAACATGTACCCAATGTGAAAAATTGCCCATATATGTCCTTTACACAAAAATATGAACAAATCCAAACCAGCCAATTACTGTCCCATCAGTCTACTCTTGAAGGTGTCATTAACAGTGCTATGAAATAGCACCTGCTCAACAATTACCTGCTCAGTGACACTCAACTTGGGCTCTGCCAGGGCCACTCAGCTCCTGATCTCATTACAAACTTAGATCAAACAGGGACAAAAGAGCTGAATTCCAGAGGGGAGGGGAGAGTGACAGCCCTTAATACCATTTACATTAACCGGCCATATTTGACTGAGCCTGGCATCAAGGAGCACTGGCAAAACTGGTATCATAGGGCATCAGGAGACAAACTCTCCACTGGTTGGAGTTATACCTGGCTCAGAGGAGGATGGTCATAGTTGTAGGAGGCCTCAGTTCCAGACAATGTCTGCAGGACTTCCTCAGGATAGAGTCCTAGGCCCAACTATCTTGAATATCGAGTGAACCAATTAAGCAATCATGACAATAGGATTCATAAAAATGAAATCTACACGCCTGAATGAGTACAGCTGTGAAACCATCAAGAAAATTGACACCCTCAAGGGCCAAACAGCTGCTGGATTAGAACCCCAACCACCAACCTCACCACCGATGCATAGTGGCAACGATAGAGCACCAACTACAAGATCCACTGCAGTAACTCACCAAGGTCTCTTTGTCAACATCTTCTGTGTTTAGAAGGATATGGGACAAGAGCAGGAAAATGGGGTTAGTCTGGATGGACATTTTGGTCGGTTTGGACAAGTTTGGGCCAAAGGGTCTGTCTTCATGCTGTAGGTCTCTATGACTCCATGTCTGAGATCTCTATTACATGAAGGACAAGGGCAGTAGATGTAAGTTCCCCAATAAGTCCCACATCATCTTGACTTAGATCTATATTGCTATTTCTTCATTGTCACTTGACCAAAATCTTGGAATTCCTTCCAAGCAGTACTGTGGGTGTCCTATACCCAAAACACAGAAGGAGTTCATTATTCCACTTCTTCAATGCATTTACGGATTGGCAGTGTATGCTGACCATACCCGAAATGCTCATGTCCAATGACCAGTAATAGAGTTTTGATAAAAAGTAATTTACATTCATTATTTTCAACAGTATTTAAAATATCCTGTTACTACAGAGCAATGGAAGTGTCAAATATCCAGGACCTCTTAAATATGAATGGGAGAAACTGCAAGCACTTGATGAACCTGTCTGCCTACTTCCTTGGATTGGTGACCATCACAGCCAGGTCCTAGAATCAGGTCCTTCAACTGTGGGGAAAAAAAAATTGACAATCCTGGATTTCTGATCGCTGTTATCAAATTGACAATACTCTTTAAACACAGGTTTAAGAGGTTCAAAGTACTTGCAGTTTCTTCAGAACTGAATAAGAGTCAAACCGGACATGAAACCAGTCTTCTCCGTCTCTCTCTCCACAGATGCTCACTGACTTGCTGAATTTCTCCAGCTTGCTTTGTTTGATTTGGGTTCATTAAGAGCCGTGTTAAGTTTAGGAAGCAGACCAAGATGGCAATGTGCCAAAGACTATCTTGCAGGAGGATCTTGCATCTCAACAAGGCAAACATCCCCACCACCAAACAATGTTGGCATTATGGCTTTTATTTTCTGTTTCCAATGCATTTTTTTCAATAAGGTAGCTGGCAAGGCACCTTCTCACTCACTGAGTGAGTGAATTTGTGTTATAGCAGGATGCTCCTCTGAATCTGGATTGCCTCTGATCAACCTCCCAGTTTAAGTCACCCACCCACAAGCTGACATCTGACAGGAAGGACAACCCGAACATGTAAATTGGAACCCCCAGTTTAATGCACTCCCCTGCAGAGACCACTCTCTGACTTGAAAACAAAGCTGGTTCTTTTTCCAAGGGATCTAGCTGAGGTTATAAGGTGCTAAAGGAGGTTGACAAGGACTTTTCCTCATGTGTTACACCCTGGAATGAGTAGTCATAGCTTCAGTATAATGAATGGGCAAATTTAAAACAGAATGAGAACAAATTACTTCTCTTGAAAGGTTGAGAATCTGCAGAATTCAAATGCAATGGATGCCAGGTCAATGGGTAAATTAAAGGAGGAGACAGATTTGTAATGAGTAATAAGTTGAAGGTTGGTGGACAACATGTAGAAAAGTGGATTTGAAGCCAAGGTGAGATCAGCCATGATTGTATTAAATGTGTACCAGGCTCAGGGGCTGCAAGGCCAACTCCTGTTCCTAGTTCTTATGTTCTCATGTTCTTATGTTCTCATGTTCTTACGTTCAAACTTGTTGAAAATGCAGCCCTTGCTGCTTGAAGTACTTGATTTCAAAAACAACAGGTTACTGCTGATTATTGTTTCCCTATTGGGGAATAGGTGTGCAAGCAGCTTTTAAAATTTTATTTCACAAAAAATGAATTCCTCCCTCTGAAGCCTGTGAGGCAACTTTACAATCTTTGAGAATATTCTGATGTGTGTCTTTCAACTCCTGAATAATAATTGAAGCTAGTTTCCTCACTCTGACTACAGGAAAAAGCTTTTAGCACCTACGTTTGTTTGTTAAAATTGTCGTCGTGTCACAGATGTAACATCCTTCATTATGGTGAATTTTTACGTCTATACTGATAAAGTCGTTGCTTCATTAACACCTTTTCTGACTGCAATATATATATATATATATATAAAAATGATGCTGTCAATAGCACTTCAACTTCCATCTCCTGCTAACAAGGTTCAGAATTTGTGAAGCAAAGATTCTACTGCAGAATGCACCAATCTGTCCATAATTGTTTCAATTTGAATTTATTTTCTCACAAATAACGTAATCGGAATGGCATAAAAATTAAGGCACACTGGGCAAAATTTGTAGGAGGTAGAGCTGTTGTTTTTCTCCTCCTATCTTCATGCTTTTTCATTAGAGAATAGTGTGAAGATTTCTGGATGAATTAACAGTCTGCTGGGGTGCTGTGTTGATATTGTTCTGTTTCAGTAAGGTTAAGAAGATGTAAGAAAAAAAAACAATGTGCAGCAATGGAAAGAATCATGGGCTGACCAACAGCCTGACAGGCTGCAATTTGTATGCTCCTTCCAAGGCCATTACCATCTTAGTCCCAACAAGGGGTTTCACACAGTGGGGAGCATTTTATGGGCAGTCACAATCCCTTGTGACAAACTGGGCTCCACCTATAACATGCTGCACGTAAGAGGCAAAAGACAAGAGTGCACTCTTTTGTCAGTGTCAAATGTAGTCCAAATAAGTAGTATAAATTGGAAACTATTTTGATAATGAAATTAAGTGGAAAAATTGAAAAACATATTCTTCCACCACACTTCACAAATGTTTAGAATTGGTTGTGAAGCCATTTGCGACATTCTGGTGTCAGAAAATATATTACAGAAACACAAATCTTCCTTATTCCTCCCTTTCTTTCATTCAGCTGAACTTTGCTCAGTACATACAATACAATCATCTAAACTCCTCCAGCTGTCAGTTCATATCTTGGATTTGCTGTTTGCGTTGAAACTTCCAACTCTCTTCCTTTAATATACCTTCAAACCCTTGTGAAGTAGCAGGTTCCTCTGCTCACTCCCTGCGTCCTAAAGCGACCAAAGGTCTGTCACATTCGCTAGAGTGAAGAGGTTTCTTTAGACTCGGCCACAGGAGAGAAGGTGCGCTTTCAAGGACTTATTTTTGAATGAGACTTGATGATTTCTTCTTCCTTTCTTCTGCCATAAAGATAAAATGTTCAACTTATCTACAGAACCCGACTCCCACAGGAGATAAAAACATGTTTTCAATGTTTATAATATTGTACCTACCAGGGCAGTCAGACTTGCAGTGTGGCTTACACAACACAAGCTGGTATCTACATATATTCAACAGATAGCCTTGAAGCCCTTCCTCTGCAAGCACAAAGTACATGACCAGACAATGTAAGTGGGGAGCAATTGTTCCAGTGTGCATCCTCCATGGCAGCACATCAAACAAGCAGAGCCCTCTTGCTAAGCAGTCAACATTCTTTCCTTAATTGTATTCTTTAGTCCTGATGGACTGCAATGACAGGTCATTTTTATCACGTATCATAAAGTGGGGACACTTGGCACATTGAAATATGAATGTAACTTAAATTTCCAGGTAGTGTTTACCGTCACCTGCTGGAACACCAGGGGAAGATTTACATTGCATGTTTCTGGAATGCCCAACATAACTTTATAACAACCAGCCATTAATGTGGAAATTGCCAAGCCAGTCAGCGAATTCATGTTGGTGCAGGTTGGAAATCCTGCCTCCGCGCCCCCCACACACCCTCCTCCACCACCCCCACCCCCCCACCCCCCCCGGGGTCTGTCAACCAACCAGGGACTGGCTGCTCTCCAGCACCAGGCAGCAGCACCACTGGATTCCCTGGCTGATACTGCTCAAGTGCCTTCAACAATGGATCCCAGAGAGAAGCAAGTGGGAGGTGGGCTGGTGGACTATTGATAGGGTGCCTGGTAGGTTGGTAGAGGTCGTAGGGAGGGATGTTTGGTGATGGCAAGTTGGGAGTCTTCCAAGAGCAAGAAAAAGGGATGCATTTCCAATTGGATGCCCTGCAATTCCATTGGCAGATCAGTCAACGAGCACAGAGTGATTGAGTACAACAAAGTGCCACAGTTTCCCTCCTCACGGCCCCCAGTATTCTGTCAGTTAATGGTTCATGATGCAGCTGTTTAACATGGTGGATTCTCCACCATCTATTGGTAAATCCAGTACTAGTTGGAAAAACCCTTGAATGGTCATTTAAGCGTCTCTCTAGCAAAAAGGTGTGAAGGTGGAATTGAGGATCATCGAAGCAGGCATGATCTCATTGAATAGCAGAGCAAACTAAATGAGCTGAATGGCCTACTTCTGTTCTCGAGTCTCATGGTCTTAGTGTGCACATCAAAATGTCCATTCTTCCCACCTGAACTGGACAGGAAGGAACTGCAATGATGATGAGTCTGCACGTCTTATCTGGTCAAGCAGATCCTTCATTCCCTCACCACTTCTGCACCAGTGTCTGAAAGGGAGTGCATGCTGAATTGAGAGTCAGACATGAGTTAGGTAAATTCACCTTAACAATGTCACTGCATCTGCATAAATCACTTGGAGTTGATTAGTTTCAACAGTTGATTAAAGCTGTGGGGTTTTCTTTTATCTGTGGTACAAATATCTGTTCCAGCAGTTTTGGTCTGTGGAGTTGCTTTATAGTTTAATGTGAGTGACACATTCTGCTAACTGGCTCACATGCATGAAATTCACACGATGAGAAGCAGCAGAATCGAATGCTGCCATGCATATCTAATAAGCATCGTACATTCATCACAATGGCATTCTAACATATTACCTCCAGGTCTTTCAAACCTCAGAATAGATTAGATAGAAAATTGTAATACAGTGGATATCAATGATAAATACCTGGACTGATGAGAACAAGTGTTACATAATAACTATGCATTCTTTAATTTCTTCCAGGATAAAAAAAAAACTTTCAAATCAGAGCACCTTAAACTTCTTTTTTCTCTCATTTTTATTTGCTAAAAATGTGCAAAATTTAAGTGGATCATTATGAAGAAGATGGGTATACAGTCATCTGTAGATTTGTCAAGAGGTCTCAGATAATTCTCCAAAGATATGAGCTCAAATCCTCTTAAGCAGTTGGTGAAGTTAAACATTTAATTAATAAATTTGGACTGCAAAGCTATTTTGGCAACCATGAAATTGTTTTCAATTGTTGTAAATATATATCTGGTTCATCATTGTCATTTCGGATAGGAAATTTACTTTCCTTGTGTAGTCTATGAAATAATTCTACAGAGGCCAGTATCCCATCACCAAACCACCTTTTATTTACATGTAGGGAGGTCATGACAGTGGTCTGGCGTCCTCAGACCCAGCTCTCTGAATGAACAGAATCTCTGACACTCCTGTTTATATCTGTCAGCCAGGGCTCCCTGATTGGACCAGGTTAACAGGCCCAACAGGGAACTTAGATTCTATGTGATCAACCTGGTTGAGCTCAATACAATCACTGCAGTCTATTCTTCATGTAAGTATTTTATAACATTCTGATTTGAGAGGGAGAAGCTTGGTTCAGAAATAAATACGTTGAACACAGAAAAAAAATAACTTAATGAGAACAGAGTTGGCCGAGGAGGAATAGCAAAGGAGTTTATAGTTAATGAATATTGACAGGCATTTAAGAAAGCAGATTATGACTCAAAACAAAGGTGTGTCCTAGTGAGGAAGAAGCATACTTGGAAGGAAATAACCAAACCACAGTTAAACAAGAAAGTAAAGGATGCTGTTAGAATGAAAGGAAAAAAGAAACAAACAAATGTTGTAAGATTGTTTGACAAACCAGAGGATTAAAAAATGTTTACAAAACAGAAACAAAGGAGAAACAAAATAAAGAATGCAGGTAAACTAACATGTAATATAAAAATGGGCAGGAAGAGCCCATTTTTTATGTAAGATATAAAAATGAAGAGAGAAGCCAAAGTGAACACAGTCCACTACAGAACAAGGCTGGAAACTAGGAAATGGCATAATTCATCATTATAGAGGACAATAACAACATTCCAATAATATTAAAATATCAGGGGTTGGGGGGGGGGGGGGGGTGGCAAAAGAAGCAGGACAGAAAATGCATATGGAAAACTAATTAGGTTAAAAGCACCTGATGGGTTGTATGTCAGGAAAGGAAGTGGCTGTAGAAACAGTGGATGGACTGGGAGTCATCCTCCAAGTGCAGTGCCATCAGGAATTATTGCTGGGGCCAAAATTGTTTACAAAATGTATTGATGACTTGGATAAGGAAACTGGATATACCTTAGAAAAGTTTGTAGAAACAAGGTGAATAGCAAAGGTCTTTTCACCAGGGTAGGAGAGTTCAAAACCAGAGTGCATAACATTAAGGTGAGAAGAGAAAGATTTAAAGGGAACCCTTCACACTAAGAGTTGTTTGTATGTGGAATAAATTGCCAGAGGAAGTCGTAGTTGCAACTACAGTTGCAACATTTAAAAGACATTTTGACAGGTACATGAATAGAAAAGGTTTCGAGGGATCTAGGCCAAATGTAGACAAATTAAACTAGTTTAGTTTGGGAAACTTGGTTGACATGGCCAAACTGAACTGTAAAGTCTGTTTCCATGCTGTATGACTCTATGACACAAAAAGAGATGGGAAGTTGTGAGGATGACACAGAGTCTTCAGAGAGATGCACATACATTAATTGAATGGTTAAAAAACTTGGCAAATAGAATATAATGTAGGAAACTATGTGACTATGCACTTTAGGAGGTAGAATAGAGATGCTGAATGTTATATAAATGGAAAAAGACAGTAGAAATATACAGAAAAATGGATTTAGAGGTCCTCATGCATAAGTTATGAAAAGCTAGTACCAAAAGTTCACCAAATTGGGAAGGCAATTAGAATGCAGCCATTATTTGATTAGATTCCCTACAGTGTGGAAACAGGCCGTTTGGCCCAACAAATCCACACTGACCCTCTGAAGCATAATCCACCCAGAGCCATTTCCTTCTGACTAATGTGCCCATCACTACGGGCAATTTAGCATAGCCAATTCACCTAACCTGCATATCTTTGAATTATGGGAAGAAACTGAAGAAAACCCATGCAGTCACGGGGAAAATGTGCAAGCGCCACACAGACAGTCACCTGAGGCTAGAATCAAACTGTGATCCCTGGTGCTGTGAGGCAGCAGTGCTAACCACTGAACCACCATACAGCCCATAAGTGAATGGACTGTAAAAATAAAAATGTCTTGCTAAAATTAACAAGAAACCTGTCAGACCATAGAAAACCTGGATCAGATTTGGTCTCCATATCGAAGGAACGATATACAGGCTGAGAAGGTAGCTCAGAGAATGTTCATCAAGTTGATCCTTGATAAGGAGGAAGTTTTTTATAAAGAGAGGTTAAGCAATTTCAAGCTATGCTTATTGGAGTTTAGATGAAGAAAAGATGATCTTACTGAAACATAGAAGATTTTAAAGAGGCTTGACAGATGCTGAGAGGTGACTTCCCTTCCTGAGAATATCAGAAAAAGGGGTCACCCATTTAAAACAGAGATAGGGAGGAATTTCTCCTCTCAGATCATCGAGTAGTCCATATAACTGTGCTGGTATCATACATCATAGGCCATAGTGTTTTTTTCTTTTCATGTAGTAAAATGTTATGCTGACTTGTTAAAAGTACATCAGCAGCCTCTTATGAATATGTTCAGTGACTGAGCATCATAGTCCCTGAAAAAAGGTCTATCATGGTTTATTTAGCCAGGCTTTACACTGGGCTTGACATGTTCAATTTTACCACCAATTGAAATCATAACAATTGTCACAGTTTCAAGTCTACCAAAATAAACAACTGATGCAATGGTTATGATCACTCCCTTGACATCGACAAATGGCCTTTGTTTTAGTAAAAGTCCACGCTTCTATTATTCCAATTGAATCTCCAAATTTCCTGTATGCACCCAACCATGTTTATGATCTGTGGATATGAACATAATGTCACTAAGGCATTGAGAATTTGGTTCAGTATAAGGTTTATCAAGGGATATGATTTGAAATTGGATCATTGGAGTTGATGAACAGATCTACCATGATCAAATTAAATGGTGAAGGACACACAGAAGGGAATGTGTGGCCTTCTGCTGCTGACATGTGGCTATGAGAAAGCTATTGTGTGCTGAAAATTGAAACTATTTCATTAACGATGAATAGTTTCAAGATGGAGCCAGTATCTTCCTTTAATCAGTCTGGTAGTGCAATTTCCAGATATGAGCAAAGACATTTATGTTCAATTACTGTCTGGACATAAACTAATCATTTAATTTTCAACCATGCAAAATGATTAACTTCTAAGCCTGTTTTTGTTTCAGTTAATCATTCCTCAGATAAAAATGGATTACAAGTTCCTACAAACAACCTTGATTAATTTCATCAAGCCTTCAAAAACATAAAGCATTTTAGGAATGAGAAAAATAACAGCGGGAAGTATCATGTGCAGCAAGATCTAGGCTGACGATATAATCAAAAGCTGCAAAGGGAGATTGTCCTCATGTCAGAAAACAGAAATTTTAGAATATTGGGCTAAGTGCTAAATTTAGTGCACAATCTCTCAACTTTTTATCTTTTATTTTATCATGGCATGGCAATACCCAGACACCTCTAAACTGATATGCTTGCTCACTCATTTTGTTGAAGGGCTTATGCTTGAAACATCGACTTTCTTGTTCCTCAGATGCTGCCTGATCTGCTGTGCTTTTCCAACACTGCACTTTTCGACTCTGATCTCCAGCATCTGCAGTCCTCACTTTCTCTCAGTCAGTTTGGTGGGCAGTTAAGAGTTTGCCATGTTACACTAGGTCTGGAGGTATGTGTAATTTGGTGAAGATGAGCAGAATTTCTTCCTGAAAAGAGTTTAGTGAAGCAGATGGGTTTCATTGTGACTAGCTTTAGATTAGATTCCCTGCAGTGTGGAAACAGGCCATTAGGCCCAATAAGTCCACACTGACCCTCCAAGGAGTAACACACCCAGGCCCATTTCCACACATTTACCCCTGACTAATGCACCAACCACTATGGGCAATTCACCTGAGCTGCACATCTTTGGATTGTGGGAGGAAACCCATGCAGACATGGGGAGAGTGTGCAAACTCCACACAGACAGTTGCCAGAGACAGGCATCAAACCTGGGCACCTGGGCAAGGCAGCAGTGCTAACCATTGAGCCACTATGGTGCCCTTCACATTAGCATTTTATTTTCAGCTGAACAACTCTCAGCATGGGATTTGAACCCACATTCTCAGAGTATAAAGACAGACCTCTGAATTCCAAGTTCTGTGTTATTACCACTATGACACCGCTGCTCAGAAATGTAGCAACACTTATTTTTATTTATTACATTGTAGTTTAATTTGTTTAACGTAAGAAATTAAGGTTTGAAGCACTATGACGGTTGTCCTCTCAGGAGAAAACGTAATGCCATTAAAATCTCAAACTGCTTTGAAGATCAAGACTCCAACCACTAGCAAGGATGATTTTGATTTGAAATGTTGAGATCTTTCTTTCAATATTTAGATCATGCATAAGTAATTATAATCTCTCCAGTGAAGGTGACATCTGATGAATGAATTTAAAAGCTGTAAAATTTAAAAGAGAAATAGGTCATCCAAACCAATTGGTCTAAGCTGGTATTTATACTCAACGTGAACCTGCACCTGTCTCTCTTCACTGGGAACAAAGCATGTTGGAAATCACAATGGGTAAGGCAGCATCCGCAGAGAGGGAGAGAGCAGGCTGACAACTCGAACATGGATGTTTCTTCATCGGAGCGGTGATGTTTCTGTATGTTCTGTTGAAGAGTTGTCTAGACTCGAAAAGTTATCTTGCTCTCTCTCCATGGATGCTGTCTGACCCATTATGATTTCCCGCAATTTTTTTTGTTTTCAGTACAGTTTCCAGTATCTGCAGTAATTTGTTCCTCTTCATCTCATTACAACAACAGATCTTCCTTTGGTTTTCTTCCTTAACTAGTTTCTCCTTAAATTCAAATAAAAGCAAAATATTGACAATATTGGAAAGTTGAAAGAAAATGAACACAGAAAATGTTGGTGTAAGTCAGCAGGTCTAGCAGCATCCATCAAAAAGAGAAATGGAATGAACATTTTCAGTCTGGAATGAGACTTCTGCAGATGTTCTAGTAAAGCTAGTGAGAAGCTTATGTTCGGAGCAATGTGTTACAAAAATTGGACATCTATCAAAATAAAGTAGATCTAATGAGATTAGCAATGCGATGATGCAAATCTATTGGTTCAGCAATTGCTGTATTAAAATTCAATCCTATGAAACAATACTAATTAATAACCGATGCTGCCTGGCTTGCTGAGTTCTCCCAGCCTTCCTCTTGTCTGCCTTGGATTCCAGCATCTGCAGGGGTTTTTTTGTCTATAACTAATAACGTGGCCAGGAAATATGAATAAAGTGTGTTTATGTCCATTCATACTGATGACAGCCATTTCTAGGTTATGCTGTCCGAGGAGGTGTGAATGAATGAATGAAGAAGGTGTGTAACTAATTTTGCCTGAGCTATCTTCACACCTTACAGTTTTAGCGTTTATGTGCAGAAACTGATTTGAGAAGGAAAGACATCGTAGTTCACCCTCTATGCGACTGTACAAGGTATTGGTGAGACCGTACCTGGAATGTTGTGCCCAGGTTTGGTCCCTTGTTTAGGACGGGTGGTTATCGTCTTAGGATAAGGGGGAGCAAATTTAAAACAGAGTTGAGGAGAAACTACTTCTCCCAAAGAGTTGTGAATCTGTGGAATTTGCTACCCCCAAAGTGCAAAGAGTGCTGAGACAGTGAGTAAATTTAAGGAGGAATTAGACAGATTTTTAATTGGTATTGGGTTCAAGGGATATGGGAAGAAGGCAGGAAAATGTGGGTGAGGAACATATTAGCCATGACTGAATGGCAGAGCAGACTCGATGGGCCAAATGGCCTCATTCTGCTCTTATTTGTATGAATTTATGAACTCTCTCATTAGAGAGAACAACAATGCATGCTGAGATTAACCTGAGCACCACCAGTCCTTATTATGGTTGTTAAAACAGCACATGCCTGGCAATTCCATTGGGTACAGAGATTAAACTCAGACTGTTGGTGTCACTTTGCCCCCAGCAAATTAAACTAAACAACCCGGTGCCAATGGCAAATAAAGTCAACAGTATAGATCTTGGGCAAAGATTTGAACCAAAATCAGTTCCTTCAAAGAAACCACACCATTTTTCTCTCACATCAAATTGACACTGGATTCAAGTTATAATCATATCATAACAGTGACCTAAAGTTCTGAACCTTCTCAAAGCATTTCACCTTCTCTGTGTATTCCTCGTAAGACCTCTTCAAAATCCATGTCTCTTTCCCTATCCTGATTTCTCCTTTTATGGGCTACTGTCAAGGTTTGCCTGGTAACACAGCCAAGAGATGTTTTGTTTTTATTATGGATCTTGTTTCTGTTGTTTCGGGACACTTCAGAAGAAGATTAGGAATCACACAACACCAGGTTGGAGTCCAACAGGTTGGTTTGGAAGTATAAGCTTTCGGAGCACTGCTCCCTTGTCCATAGCTAGCTACCTGATGAGGGAACAGCGCTCCGAAAGTTTGTACTTCCAAATCCAACTGTTGAATTATAACCTGGTGTCGTGTGATTTTTAACTTTGTCAACCCCAGTCCAACATTGGCTCCTCCACAACATCACTTCAGAAGAAGACAATGATGGCTGTAGAAATGGGCCGAGACATAGAGGCAGAGCAAGTATCCTGAAGGGCAATTGAATCCTCACGACCACAGAGAGAAAGCTCAGATTAATCACTTCTGGGATAATGTGAAGTTGCTCATTTTGGAAGGGAGGACAAAAAAAAAAGAGCATTATTTAAATGGAGAAAAGATTCAGAAAGCTGCAACACAAAGGGATTTGGGATACAGAAGGACCTCGGTTATCCAGCATTCGATTAACTAAATTTCAAATTATCCAGACAAGATACTCATCGTCCATGTCAGTCAGATAATCAAGGTCTGTCTGTACTGTGGACAAAACACAGAAAGCCAGCAAACAGAGATAGCAGTTAATCAGGAAGGGTGGTGGAATGCTGGCCCTCATTTCTGTGGAAGCTCAACCTTGAGCTCCTGGCTTCTTGTGAACGCCTGTCCAAGAACAGAGAACCACCACTTGATTAACACATTTCAGCAGTACTGTTTTTATTCAAGACTGTCAGTATACGAATATACAAACAAGGCTTGGGAGAAAAGCCACTTTAGACCACGCCGGGTACTAAAGAGTGGATTCTCTCACCCTCGATAGGGAAAGTTGTTACATTTATACATAACTTCTCACGCAATACAGAGTCCCGTGTCATTAGGCTATCGAAAAGTATATTAATCAAAGTATACTTAATTGTAAGCTTACACATCAAAAAATGCTCTAAATCTAACACACAGACACCAGCAACCATCTGGTTAAGATATTAACACTATCTTTAAAGTCAGACATTAGCCCCCATTATTCTTCTCCTGCTCTTCAAGGTAACAGTCAGATCTCAGAGATGCTCTTAAATGTAAACATTCAAACCTCATTACTATGTTACAGCTAGACCGTGTGGCACCAGTACTCCTCTGATGGCTGCCCTTTGACCTAGTGCTATGTACTATATCATTCTCGGATCTGTGGGATCGGACATGTTTATCCAGCTTGTGCAGGGACTCTTACAAGTTGCTGTGTTAGCAATTTGTTTCGCTCGGCATGCCGGGCAATACAGCCAATGTGCTTCAGCCATTTTAGTTAACATTCTAAGCTCCATCTTCTATATGGTCACTATATCTATTTCCAACTCATCATTTCAAGGAGGTTGGAGTATATGAGTAGGGAAATCTTACTGCAGCTGTACAAGATGCTAGTGAGACCACATCTGGAATACTGTGAGCAGTTTGGGTCCCGAGTTTAAAGAAAGATATCATTTCATTTAAGGCAGTTCAGAGAAAGTTCATGAGGATGATTCCTGTTATGAAGGGATTGTTTTATGAGAAATGGTTAAACAGATTGGGATTGTATGCACTGGTGTTCAGAAGAATGAGAGATGATCTTATTGAAACATATCGGGGATTCTTAAAGGGCTTGACAAGGTCAATGCTAAGAGGATGTTTTCCCTCATGGGAGAGTCTAGGACTTGGACACAGTCTCAGAATAAAGGGGCACTGATTTAAGACTGACATGAGGAGGAATTTCTTCTCTCAGAGGATTGTGAGTCTTTGGAACTCTTTGCCACAGAGAGCTGTGGGGGCAGAGTCATTGTGGATACTTAAGGCTGAGAACAATAAATTCTTGACCAATTGGGGAATCAAGAGTTATGGAGAAAGGGCAGGAAAACAGATGTGAGGAATGTTGGATCAACCATGCCCCCGCTGAATTTTGTAGCAGACCGGAGGGCTGAATGGCCTATTCCTGTTTGTACCTCCTCTGGCCTGGGTCTCTTATTGTTTGGCCCTGTTTGCAGCTTTTGAACCGAGTGGTTTTCTAGTCCCATTCCAGAAGGCAGTTAAAAGACAATCATATTGTTGTGGGTCAGGAGTCACGAATAGCCATCGTTGGTGAGGATGGCAGAATTAGGCCATTCCCCTTAGGCCATTAGTCAGGTTGATGCGTAAAACAAATGCACAGTGGTGGAGGACCGAAGCAGCAGAAAGGGAAGTGCTTTAGAGGATTGTGCTGAGGTTTGTGAGGAGAGGAGGATGCAGGGGATGAGATGTTAGGCAGCGGGATGACTTTCAATGGACCATCATGCCCCCAGCTGAGCCCACAATTGCTCCCAATTGGAAGCCATTTGGTAGGCGGCCATGTTGCTTTCCCGGTCAGGAGGTAATTCATTTTCCCACTGGGAAGGTAGAGAAATGGGCCAGTGGCATTTCAATGTATGTATGAAGGTGTCAGAAAGGATAAAGACTTTATAAAGTACACAAAGTTTCCCCAGGATACCTAACTTTCAGGTGCATTTTCAGAGAAAGCAGGAGCCAGATTTTTGTAATTAAGCAAGAATCATAATTTATTACAAGTAGTCATAATCTCATGACAGGTAAACAGTAATAAACGTAAGTTGATAATACTATCAATTAAAATTCTAACACCTTTTTAAGCTCCTCTTACAGATACAGGCAATGAAAGAGACAAGGTGAAATAGAACATAGAACATTACAGTGCAGTACAGGCCCTTCGGCCCTCAATGTCGTACCAACCTGTGAAACCAATCTGAAGCCTATCTATCCTACAATATTCCGTTTTTATCCATTTATCTATCCAATGATTATTTAAAAGTCCTTAACGTCGGCGAGTCTACCACTGTTGCAGGCAGGCCGTTTCTTACCCCTACCACTCTCTGAGTAAAGAATCTATCTCTGATATCTGTCCTATATCTACCAACTGGCAGCATCAAAGGAGCAGGAGAATCGACATTTCGGTCATAGGCCCTTCTCCAGGCCCGAAACATCGATTCTCCTGCTCCTTTGATGCTGCCTGTCCTGCTGTGCTTTTACAGCAGCACATTTTTCAGCTCTGATCTCCAGGATCTGCAGTCCTCATTTTCTCCTATATCTACCAACCCTCAATTTAAAGCTATGTCCCCTCATGTTAACCATCACCATCCGAGGAAAACAACTCTCATTGCCCAATCTATCTAACCTTCTGATTATCTTATATGTCTCAATTAAATCACCTCTCAACTGTCTTCTCTCTAATGAAAACAGCCTCAAGTCCCTCAGCCTTAACTCATAAAACCTTCCCTTCATTCCAGACAACACCTGAGTAAATCACCTTGAACCCTTTCCATAGCTTTCATATCCTTTCTATAATGCGGTGACCAGAACTGTACGCATTACTCCAAATGTGGCCATACCAGAGTTTTGTACAACTGCAGCATGACCTCATGGCTGCGAAACTCAATCCCTTTACCAATAAATGCTAGCACACCGTATGCCTTCTTAACAGCCCTATCAACCTGGGTGGCAACTTTCAGGGATCTATGCACATGGACACCAAGGTCTTTCTGTTCATCTACACTATCAACAATCTTACCATTAATGCAGTAATCTGCATTCCTGTTGCTCCTTCCAAAGTGAATTAGCTCATACTTTTTTGGCTAACTTACAACTCTCAAGTACCCTAAATGAACCTTCATGTCTCATTCTAACATAAGCCTTCTTCTTCCTCTTGACAAGAGATTCAACTTTTTTAGTAAACCACAACTCCCTCACTCAACAACTTTTCCCTGCCTGACAGGTAAATATTTATTAAGGACATGCAATAGCTATTCTCTGAATAAGCTCCACATTTCAATTGTGCCCATCCCCTACAGTTTCTGTCCCCATCCTATGCATCCTAAATCTTGCCTGATCACATCATAATTGCCTTTCCCCAGCTATAACTCTTGCCCTGCAATATATACCTATACCTTTCCATTGTTAAAGTAAACATAACCAAATTGTGGTCACCAACACCAAAGTACTCACCTACCTCCAAATTTAATACCTGGCCAGCATCATTACCCAGTACCAAATCTATTGCGGCTTCGCCCCTTGTTGTCCTGTCTGCATACTGTGTCGGGAAACCCTCCTGCACACATTGGACAAAAGCTGACCCATCTAAAGTACTTGAACTATTGTATTCCCAGTCAATATTTGGGAAGTTAAAGGCCCTCATAATAACTACCCTTTCACTCTCACTCCTATTGAGAATCATCTTTGCTGCCCTTTCCTCTACATCTCTGGAACTATTTGGAGGTCGATAAAAGACTCCTAAAAGGGTGACCTCTCCTTTTCTGTTTCTAATCTCAGCCCATACTATCTGAGTGAAAGAGTCCTCACACCTCCTGTCTGTGACTAACAGTGCCACACCACCCCCCTTTTAGCATTTTCTCTGTTCTTACTCAATCCCGAAATCTGCAATAACCATTCCTGTCCCTGCTCTACCCATATCACTGAAATGGCCACAACATTGAAATCCCAGCTACCAACCCACACTGCAAGTTGACCCACCTTATTCTGGATGATCCTGGCATTGAGGTAGACACGCTTCAAAGCAACTTCTTCCCTGCTTTCTTACAATCTTGAAATCTCATTTCTGACCTCACTGCTCTCATCCTCCCATATATTCGAACTACAATTTTGGTTCCCATACCCCTACTGAATTCGTTTCAACGCACCCAGAGAGCATTAGCAAATCTTCCCCCCCCAATAGTATTGGTACTCCTCTGGTTCAGGTGAAGACAGTCCTGCTTGTTGAGGTCCCACCTTCCCCAGAAAGAGCCCCAATTATCCAAGTATCTGATACCTTCCCTCCTGCACCATCCCTGTCATCACACGTTCAACTTCTCTCTCTCCCTATTCCTCGTCTCGCTAGCACGTTGCACGGGCAACAAACCAGAAACAATAACTCTGTTTATGCTAGCTCTAAGTTTCCACCCTAGCTCCCTAAATTTCTGTCTTAAATCCCCATCTCTCTTCCCACCTATGATGATGGTGCCTATGTGGACCACGACTTGGGGCTGCTCCCCTCCCCGTCAAGAAACACGAAAACATGATCAGAGACACCACAAATCCTGGCACTTGGGAGGCAACACGCTATGAGTCTTTCTCATTCCCACAGAACTTCCTCTCTGTCTCCTGAAACATAGAGTCTCCAATGACTAATGCTCAGCTTCTCCTTCCCCTTCCCTTCTGAGCAACAGGGACAGACTCTGTGCCAGAGACCTGTGCCCCATTGCCTACACCTGGTAAGCCATTCCCCCCAATAATGTACTTGTTGTTGATGGGAATGGCCACAGGGGATCCTGCACTGCCTGCTGGTTCCATTTCCGTCCCCTGATGGCAACCCATCTATCTTCTTCTTGTACCTGAAATGTGACTATCTCCCTGTAACTTCTCTCAAACTTCTCTCTTTCCACCTACCAAATGCACCAAAATTATTCCAGCTCCAGCTCCAGTTTCCTAACATGGTTTTCAAGGAGCTAGAGTTGGGTGGCACTTCCCACAGAACAAGTCAGCATGGACACTAATCATAATCCATGTCTGTACATTCCCACATTCTGCAGGAGGAACATTCAATTGCCCTAACCTCCATTTCCACTATTCTAAATTCCCATTGAGACTACTGAGAGCTGAAAAAAAAAGAACTAGTCACCTTACCAATATGGCAAATAGAACAGTTTTCTTTTGGTTCAAGGAGGAGGATGAGTTAGAGACAAGATCCAAGTCATGCTTTGGGTAAAGCAAACTACCCAAACGTCTAACTTCACTTACCCAGCAGTCCCATGTCTGCTCCTGCTCAGCGTGCACTCTGCCGATATACCAGGTAAGATTTTATACTTTAAATTTACCTTCCCATCCGGCCCCTGGTCCTTGCTGTCGCTCTTCCCACTGCAACTGCCACTGAAAAAATGATGTTATGGATAAAGGGGATAGACATGAAAGACAGTTTGTTGGTCCTCATTTCAATTTGCAAGGTGATCATTATAACTCTTCTACTGGCCAACATGCTGCTTCAATTAACATTCTCCAGATGCTTCTATTGGATTCTAAGAGACGTAGATCGCTGGTTCACTTTTAAGAAATCTCTGACTTTTTGGTCAAAGGTTACAGCTGACAATGATTATTGCGGGAAGGAAAAATTGGTTTTCTTCAGGTTTATAAAGAGTTTTGACTGCAGAGAACAGAGAGATTACTCCCAAGCTGGGAAAACAAAACTGAATAATTCTTTCTCTGTAACTTGCTCCCAGCTCCAAGCTGTTCAATTACCTGAGAACTAATCACACAAGTGATGGCAAAAGGATCTCTGTCATTGATAAATGATGACAGAGTGGACCAATCAACTGCTTATCACCAACACAAGATGCATCAGTGCACTCCTTGGTTTTGAAACATTTACAACCCTGATCCAAGTTAACTTGTTCAAACAGTTATTGAAACCTATTGCAAGCACGGTGTAAGCTGATGTGTCTCAAAGCATTCAGTGACCATTTCAACCACTGGTTCTAAAACAGCTCCTTCTCATTTCAATCCCCATTTTTTTTAAAAGCAGCAAGTTAAATTGCACAGCCTTTGCACAATTCAGGACTATTCCAGTTCCACTCAGGGGAATTTTTACCAGATTGTGACATCCAAGTTCCAGAAAAAAAAGCTCTCCCCTGAAATGATGTGGCCAAAGCAGAGATTATTGATATTTTGATGAAGAGCCAGCAACCTAAATTATTCACCCTGTTTCTTTATACAGAGATGTTGTTCATGCAACTGATCTTCTCTGATTCCTAACATTCATAGTAATTTGATTTTACTTTGATGTTAACGATGATACCTAATTTAAACACTTCTGCTGAGGATCACTGAGCTGTCACATGTGTTTCAGCGCTTCTCAGTGGGTAGCATTCTCAGTTCTGAGTTTGAAAGCTGTGGGCTCAGGACCAATTGCAAGGATCTGAGCTGAATATCTGTGCTGTTGCTTCAAGCAGTACTGCGCTAGAAGATTGCTGTACCTTTAAAGATGACATCTCTCACATGAGACAGTGGACCCAGGCCTGGATAGCTCTCTTGAGTGGGCCTTTACCATTGAATCCCAACAGTACGAGAGCAGGCCATTTGGGCCATCAAGTCCACACTGACTCTCCAAAGAGCATCCCATTTAGTCCCACTTTCTCCCTGCATTTCCCATGGCTAACCCACCTAGCCTGCACATCCCTGTACACTGTGGGAAACTTAGCACAGCCAATCCACCTAACCTGCACACCTTTGGACTGTGGGAGGAAACCCATACAGACACAGGGAGAAAGTGCAAACTCTAGAAGAAGGGCTCATGCCCGAAACGTCGATTTTCCTGCTCCTCGGATGCTGCCTGACCTGCTGTGCTTTTCCAGCAACACATTTTCAGCTCTGATCCCCAGCATCTGCAGTCCTCACTTTCTCCTCAAAATCTACTCAGTCTTGAGGCTGGAATCAAACCAGGGTCTCTGGTGCCATGAAATAGCAGTGCTAATCATTGAGCCCCATGCACTCCTTGTGATCCAATTTGACTATTTTGATGAAGGAGATAGAGCTTAACACATGTTAATCATCATGTTAACATCCCATTTACCTTATTAACTTTCAGTCTCCTCTTATCAAATTCATTAAATGAGCACAACTACCTTCTAAAGATGGGAATAAACTGAAGAGATGCCAGTGTTTCTGCAGCTATCTGCTGAATGATAAAGTTATTCCAGGAAGACCATGTGGTGAGAGGGGATCATACATTTGATGTGAAGGATGCCATGGGTGTGATGGGTGAATACTGAAATGAGTCTGGTGAGACACAGCAAGAGAACACAATCAGCTTCAGTCTGCAAACCCCCAAAATAACACGACACAACTTAGACACAAAATGGAATACTCAGCCCAGAGTCTTTGAAATTATCAAAACAGATATAAGTTCATGAATGGTTGCAGTCCACATGCTGTGGGTTGACCCACAATGTCATTGAGGAGAGAACGGCAATATATTTTCAAGTCAGGATGGGGAGTGACTTAGAGGGGAATTTGAAGGTAGTGGTGTTCCCATGGTATCTGCTGCCCTTGTCCTTCAAGATGGAAGCGGTTGTGGATTTCGGAAGGTGCTGTCCCAGGAACCTTGGTGAACCTCTGCAGTGCATCTTGTAGATGGTATGCAGTGCTGCTACTGAGTGTTGGTGGTAGAGGAAGTGAATGTTTTTTTGGATGTGGTGCCAATCAAGCAGATGTTTGTCAAGCTTCATGAGTGTTCTTGGAGCTGCACCCATCTAGGGAGTATTCCCTCACATAGAGTGTTCTATTTATGTCTTATACATTCACTGATTTTCATATATTACAGCAAAAGAAGTAATGACCGCGTGGTATTATCACTGGAGTGTTAATCGAGAGACCCAGGTAATGTTCTGGGGACTTTGTTTCCAATCTTGCCTCAGCAGGTGCTGCAATTTGAATTCAATAAAAATCCACCATTAAGAGGTTCATGATGAAAATGAATTCATGGCCAATTATACAGTCATAGAGATATAGAGATGGACAGCACTGAAACAGACCTTTTGGTCCAACTCATCCATGCTGACCAGATATCCTAACTTAATCTAGTCCCATTTGCTAGTACTTGGCCCATATCCCTCTAAACCCTTCCTATTCATATACCCATCCAGATCCTTTTAAATGTTGTAATTGCACTAACCTTCTAAAATACTTCTAAAATAAAAAATAAAAAAAATTCTGCCCGAAACATTGATTTTCTTGCTCCTCAGATGCTGCCTGACCTGCTGTGCTTTTCCGGCATCACTCTAATCTTGACTCTAATCTCCAGTATTTGCAGTACCCACTTTCACCTATTGGGAGTTCACGTCAATTTCTGGTCAATCGTAATTCCAAGTATGTTGCTCAAAATTATCAGGTGAGGAAGATGGAGTGCTTCAAAAGCTAGTGTTTCCTAATAAACCTGTTGGACTATAACCTGGTGTGGTGTGATTTTTAACTTTGTCCACCCCAGTCCCACACCAGCACCTCCAAGTCTAAAGATGTTGATATTGGAGGATTCAGTGATGGTAGTGCCATTGTATGTAAAGGGGCAATGATTAGATTCTCTGTTTCAGACTGCATGTCATCCAGTTCCTCTCACATTTGGACAGGGACTTATGCAGCAGAAGGAATTGTACTTCAGGCCAGCAAAGAATGTTTGACTCATCGATTCATTCAATAATGCAGGACAATGCATACACTTCCAGATTATGATTAGATTACTTACAGTGTGGAAACAGGCCCTTTGGCCTCACAAGTCCACACTGACCCTCTGAAGAGCAACCAACCCAGACCCATTCCCCTACATTTACCCCTTCACCTAACACTACATTCAATTTACCATGGCCAACTCACTTAACCGGTACAACTTTGGACTGTGGGAGGAAACCAGAGCACCCATAGGAAACCCACACGGAGAACATGCAAACTCCACACAGATAGTTGCTCGAGGCAGGGATTGAACCCGGGTCTCTGGCGTGGTGAGGCAGCAGTGCTAATGACTGTGCCATTGTGCCACCCTGTGTGAGGTGGATTGGATAAAATGCTATGCAGATTCCTTAAACAGTACACTGGGGACATTTAAGCGACTCTTGGATAGGCACATGGATGATACTAAAATGAAGGATATGTTGATTAATTTGACCTTAGAGAAGAATAAAAGATTGTCACAACTTCAGGGGCCAAAGGGCCTGTACTATGCTGTCCTGTTCTATGTTCTATGTTCTGTGTTCTGTGTTCTAATTCTATGTTCTAGTATGGCTTCAATTAAGAATTAGAAGAAATGGAATCCGTTCGGTCCAACGAGTCCACACTAAATCTCCGAAGAATAACCCACCCAGACCAAATCCCCTACCCTATGTTTACCCCTGACTAATGCACGTAGTCTACACATCCCTGGACACTATGGGCAATTTAGCATGGCCAATCCACCTAACCTGTACATCTTTGGATCGTGGGAGGAAACCGGAGCATCTGAAGGCAACCCACACAGACATGGGGAGAAAGTGCAAACTCCACACAGACGGTCACTTGAGGCTGGAATCGAGGCTGTGTTACTGGCGCTGTGAGGCAGCACTGTATCATAAAGGTATTTGATAGTTTTGCATATTTTTTATGGTTTGGGGATGAAGTAAATCGCTGAAAGTCAATGAATAGTGTGATAATTCCAGTAAAATAGCAGGGCATTTTATCAGCAGAGCTGTAGTATGAAATGAAGCCCCAGGTTTTCTATGGTGAAGTTTGCTCAACAACAAGGGAGCAGCATTTCCAATGTGTGCAATTTGGAAATGCTCATATTCTTTTAATAAGACTTAATTCTCTAATCAAAATATTTAAAAAGTCTTCATGGCTTTGGAAATGGGCATTTAAAGAGAAAAACGGTTAATTATTTTAAAACTGCATTAGTGATTTGTTCGATCTCTCCCAGCAACAATCTCTGTCTCAACATCAGTAAAACTGAAGAACCTGTACCTTTGCATCTAAGGTAGTGCTATAAGTGGTGATTTGTAAACTCCTCCATGCACCCATTTGAGAACACGCGACAATAAAGCTAATTCAAACAAAGGAGCTGGTCACTGACTTCAGGAAGTGGAGTGGAGGGCACACCCCCATCAGCATTAATGGTGCTGAGACACAGATGCTCCAGAGCGTCAAATCCTGGGCGTGATGATCACGAACAACCTGCCCTAGTCCATCCACGTCGACACGATGGTCAAGAAAGCACAACAATGCCTCTACTTCCTCAGGAGGCTAAGGAAATTCAGCCATCCACAAGGACTCTAACAATTTATTTTGATACACCATAAAAAGCATCCTTTCAAGATGTATCATCGCGTGGTATGGCAACAGCTCTGTCCAATACCACAGGGAACGATAGAGATTTGTGAATAGAGCCCAGTCCATCACACAAAGCTCCATTGATTCCATCTTTACATCCCACTGCCTTGGGAAAGCAACCAACATAATCCCACCCAGATTATACTCTTTCACCCTCTTCTAACAGGCAAAAGACATAAAAGTTTGAATACGCATACCAACAGATTCAAGAACAACTTCTTCCCCACTGTTATTAGACTTTTGAAATATTCATTCTGATCTCTCACTTCCTCTGCACCTTCTCTGTAGCTGCAACATTGTATTCTGCACTCTGTGCTGCTACCCTGATGTACTTAGTATGGTACAATCTGCCTGGATACCACACAACACAACACTTTTCACTGGTCCTTGGTACATGTGACAACAATAAATCAAACTCAAACTCAACCCATCCATCTCCTCACAGCTTAAAAAAAACCTCTTAAAAGATGGAGGACAGAGGGATGATGATAAATGTAACATACATAGGACACCATCACGGTGTGCACTGACTGCCTTTAGAAAGAGACTTTAATGAATCTGTAGCAGTGGATTTGAAGGCTTGTGACAGGACAATAGTAAGTTAGTCTTGCAGTTCGTAGCCATGACAACCATTCTTAGTTATCTGCAATAATATATAGTCAAGAAAAAAAGAGATTTTACACAAAGTAGTGAAGAAATGGATAGAAACTGGACTGGAGGAGTTGGTTAAATCCCTAGCTGATAATAAGAAGGGGAATTTATCACTGATGATTTTAAGGATATTGTAGTAATGACCACAGCATTCAAAAGTCCCTTTAATCATGCAGCGTATGGACCTGGTGGAGGAGGTGATGGCTTAGCAATACGATTATGAGACCAATAATTTAGAAAAAGCTGCTAGTGTACAGGGGATTTGGGTTCAAATCCTTCTATAGCAGATGATGGAATTTGAATTTGAATTCCATTTTAAAGAAATATCTGGAATTACGAGTCTACAGATGACCAAGAAATGATCGTTTGGGGAAAGTTCCTCTCATTCACTAATGCCTTCCCTTTCAGGAAAGTAAATCTGCCATCCTCACCTTGTCTGGCCTACATGTGATGCCAGATCCACACCAATTGACGATTAACTGCCATCTGAAATGGTGTAACGGGCCACTCAGTTGTATTATGGTCATGAAGTATCAACAAAGATGTAAACCAGACGTCCCACCTGGCATTGATTTTACAATAGCTCTGTTTACCCAGCAAAGTCTCTCTTACGAACACCTGGGGGTGAACATTAGGAGAGCTGTCTCAGAGACAATTCAAGCAACAGCCTTACATTGTCATACTCATGGAATCATATATCCCAGTGGCCACCATCACCATCCCCAGATATGTCGTGCCTATAGTGTTCAGGAATGTGCATGTCAGGTGCATTAGTCAGGGGTAAGTATAGAGTAATCAGGTAGGGGAATGGGCATAGGTGGATTAGTCTTTGGAGGATCGGTGTGGACTTGTTGGGCCAAATGCCGCACTGTAGGGATTTTATGATTCTATGATCAGCAGGTGGTGTACAGTTGGAAGGGAGTTGCCCTCAGAGTTCTCAACATTAACTTCAGACCCCATGAAGTCTCATGGCATCAGGTTAAACATGGGCGAGGAAACCTCTTGCTGATTATCACGTACTGTCCTTCCTCACCTAATGAACCAGTACTCCTCCATGTTGTACAACATTTGGAAGAATCACTTGAGGGTGGAAAGTGAATAGGGATTTCAATGTCCTGACTAATGAGTGCAAGCATTCTACATGCCTTCTTGGCCACCTTATCCACTTGTGATGCTGTTTACAGGGAACAGTGTACCTGTATACCTAGATCCCTCTCTATGTTAATGTTTCTAAGGGTTCTAACATTTACTGTATACTTCCCACTTGCATTAGATCTTCCAAAATGCATCACCTTGCATTTGTTCAGATTGAACCCTATCTTCCATTTCTCCACCCAAATCTTCATCCTATTTAAATCATGATGCATCCTCTGGCAATCCTCCTCACTCTCTGCAGCTCCCCCAACCTTTGTGTCATCCAGAAAATTAGTAATCATGGCCCCTGCAATCTCCTCCAAATCATTATTTATATATTACAGACACCAGAGGTCCCAGCACTGATCCCTGCAGAACACCCTTGTTCAAAGATCGCCAGTCAGCAAAACACCTTTCCACCACTATCTTCTATGATCAAGTCAGTTCTGTCTCCGTCTTATCAGCTCAATGTGGGATCCCATGTGATTTCACCTTCTTAACCTGCCATGAGGGACCTTGTCAAAGGTTTTGCTAAAGTCCATACTGACAACATCCACTACCCTGCCCTCATCTTTTTTGCTTCCGCAAAGAACTCAATGAAGTTTGTGATACATGACTTTCCCCACACCCAACAATGCTGCCTATTGCTAGTAAGTGCACATTTTTCCAAATCCTGTCACTGAGAATCTTCTTCAATAATTCCCCCATCACTGAAGTAAGGCTCACCTCACTACAATTTTCCAGATTATCCCTGCTGCTCTTCTTAAACAAAGAAGCATCATTGGTTGTTCTCCAAACCTCTGGAATCTTTCCTGTTATTAAAGAGGATATAAAGACTTCATACAAGGCCTCAGCATCTTACACCCTTGCATCCATCAGTATGCTGCGATAGATCTCATCAGGTTCCAGGGACTTGCCCACCTTAATTAAAACTCTAATTCTCTTATTAAACTCCCCTTTACACAGATGGATAGATATAGACAGGGCCAATAAAAAAAACATGGACAGAGGGTAGAAAAACTGGAAAGCAGTTCAGTTGTCTTTGTTCACAAGATCTGTTGAGTTGATTCTTGCTGATCAGGAGGCCTCTTCTAGATCTTTTTACAAAATATTTATAAAGTTTACAGCATTCAGCTGGTCCATTTATAAAAGATCCTCAACTCCTTAACTAAAAATTGCAGCTTACAGAAACTGAAGGAAAGAAAAGTTGGTTGTCTTCCAGTTTCATTTGGCTTACTGCAGAGAATGGAATGGCTTCTTCTTGTTGGTGCAGATTTATTCACTTCTCACTTATCTTGTTCCCAAACCCACGCTGTTCAGTTACTTGAGAACCAATCACATGGTTGTTGGCAGGCAAAAGGCTTTTGTTGTCAATAACCGGTCAGCAGTCTAGAAACCAGACACTTTCTCATTTCCATCTGAATCCAGAACATTTCAGCACCAGTTTATCTGCAATCAGAACTTTAGCTGTTGCTTGTTCAAGCAACTATTTACATACTGCTTACCTTGAGTTTTCAGCACCAGTTTATCTGCAATCAGAACTTTAGCTGTTGCTTGTTCAAGCAGCTATTTACATACTGCTTACCTTGAGTGTCAGGACACTTGCTTCTCAAAATGTGCGACAATGGCTAGCACTGCAGCCTCACAGCACCAGGGTCCAGGTTCGATTCCAGCCTCGGGCGACTGTCTATGTGGAGTTGGTATGTTCTCCCCGTGTCTATGTGGAGTTGGTATGTTCTCCCCGTGTCTGTTTCCTTTGGGTGCTCTGGTTTCCTCCCACAGTCCAAAGATGTGCAGTCAAAGGTGAATTGGCCATGCTAAATTGTCCACAGTGGTAGGTGTATTAGCCAGAGGGAAATGAGTCTGGGTGGGTTACTCTTTGGAGGGTCAGTGGACTGGTTGGGCGAAAGGGCCTGTTTCCACACTGTACGAAGTCTAAGTCTAAAATCTTTTAAAACACTGGTTCTCATTTTGGTCTCTTGCACAAAACCAAAAAGAAACAAAAATAGAAGTTGCTGGAAAAGCTCAGCAGGTCTGGCAGCATCTACGGAGAGAAATCACAATTAACATTTCAGGTCAACCTTTGAAGGGTCACTGAAACCAAAACATTAACTCTGATTTCCCTCCACAGATGCTTCCAGACTTGCTGAGCTTTTCCAGTAAGTTATTTTTTTGCCTCTGCTTTACAGCACCCACAGCTGTTTCGGTTTTTAAAAACAAGAAAGACACGGTGTTTACACTGTCAACTTTATTGTATCCCAATTAATTCATTTTTATTTGACCAATATACCCTACTGCACTCAATTTGTTCTAGATCATAAACTTTTTTTTAAACTTGAATGAAGCTTTGCAGTAAATATCTTAGTCTTTAAAAGTCAAGGGAAATGAGTAAAATACATCTGTCACCTGCCCATTTTCCTGTGATATCATCTTTTATTTTTATCCCAAAGCAGTTTGAGTGACCTCCCACTGGCTCTCTATCCCCTCCCCAGCAGGATTTCAATTCTTGCTCACCTGGAGGTTGACAAGGTTAGAAAAGTAAAGGAGGACTTTATTCCCTCATAACTGAACTGATCAGGTCCTGGGTATTTATCCACTTTTAACCGCTTCAAGACATCCAGCATTTCCTCCTCTATAATCTGGATGTTTTGCAAGATGTCACCATCTATTTCCCTACAGTCTATATCTTCCATGTCCTTTTCCACAGTAAATACTGATGCAAAATACTCATTTAGTATCTCCCCCATTTTCTGAGGCACCACGCAAAGGCTGCCTTGCTGATCCTTGAGGGGCCCTATTCTCTCCCTAGTTACCCTTTTGTCCTTAATGTATTTGTAAAAATCCTTTGGATTCTCCTTAATTCTATTTGCCAAAGCTATCTCATGTCTCCATTTTGCCCTCCTGATTTCCCTCTTAAGTATGTTCCTACTTCCTTTATACTCTTCTAAGGATTCACTCGATCTATCCTGTCTGTACCTGACATATGCCTCCTTCTTTTTCTTAACTAAACCCTCATTTTCTTTAGTCATCCAGCATTCCCTATAGTTACCAGCCTTCCCTTTCACCCTGACAGGAATAGACTTTCTCTGGATTCTTGTTATCTCATTTCTGAAGGCTTCCCATTTTCCAGCTGTCCCTTTACCTGTGAATATCTGCCCCCAAATATTCTCAAGAAATGTTATACGGTGGGCATGATATAAGCTGAGAACAGAAATTGCCGATAAAATGGCATGTGGACAATTGTTCTACTTTGGACCTTTCTCATTGAGTAAAGGCTGACGTGGAGAAAGGATCAAGCATTGTGTGTGAAAGGAACTTTGGAAAGGAGAAAACTTCAAAATCAAATGGATTGACTGAAGTCGCTGGCTGTCAAACTGTTCTCCAGAGATTGAAACAAAATCCTGTGGATGCTGGAGACCTGAAACAAACACAAAGAATGCTGGAAAAACTCAACAGAAGTGGAAGAGAGTTAATGCTTCAGATCTGATATAATTCTTCTTCAGAAGATATACCAACATTCCATTTGATAGTCTTACCAGTGCATAGCAGTGAGTCCCAGAATCAGGAAAATTATCACTTGATAGTGAGCTTTGCTACCGAAACCAATCACAGCTTCCTGTGATCTTTTGGTTACTTACTATCCTATTCACAACCCCAAGCTCTTCAGGTACCTGACAACCAATTGCAGGTTGTTTTCAGGCAGAAGAATTGTTTGATCAGTCATGATTCTATTGAATGGTAGAACAAACGTGAGGGGGCAAATGGCCTTCTTGTGGTCTCATGGATTTATAGAAGGCCTTTATCATCAGTAATTGGTCATTAGTTTACAGACCAATCAGCTTGCAGTTGATAGCTGAATCTCCATTTGCAGACATCCTTGGCTCCAGCTTATCTGCACCTTCTCCTGCGACTACCTGAGCAGGCAGCTGTGTAAACAGTGCTGACAATGAGTGTCAGGTTACTTGGTTTTCAATCTTTAAGCAACTCCTGGCTTCAAGACAATGATTTTCCAGCTCCGTCTACAATTAAAAATACAGAAAATTAAAGAGACATTGTCTTCACATTTCTCCAGGCCACTTTTGTATTTGTTCATTCTCAATTTATGAGTCAGCCAAATTTGGTGATTGCTTTTCCAAAGCTTGAGTTGAGCTTTTCACCATGAGATGGATTTTCTGTCCTCACAGCTCTCAGGTAGCAGAACGTTCTGACTGCTTCATGTTGTATCTCAACAAATCAGATCACACAGCATCCTACCCATTTTCTTTGGAGCATCACTAAACCAGGTCATTAGATCATCATTGCATCAATGTTTGTGGAATTCTGCTGTGGGCAAATTGATTGCTGTTTCCAACATGACAATAGCAGCTCTAACACACTTTGGGATATCCTGAATTATTGAGAGACATTATATAAATGAAAGTTCTTTATCTTCCTCCTTCTCATGGTATTGTCTGTAGCAAAAAGGATATTCTTTTCTCTTCTCATTCCCTCACCCACAGGAATAATTTAATCCTTCCCTTTCTGAGACTTCTTTAATTTTACTGTCAACGAGACCAGAAGGAGTTGATTACAATTAAGTTTCCAAATGGGAGTTGTGATCCACTATACATTATAAAAACTCTATTTACATGTATGAAAAAAGATGATAGCAGAAACAAGAAAAACTCTTCTTCTGCACTGAAGAGGAGTGATCTGTTGATAAAAGCAGAAAATGCTGTGAAACTCAGTAGATCTGCAGCATAGTGGAGAAAGAGAGACAGGGTTAATATTTTGAGTTCAATTACTCTATGTCCAGTTCTGGTCACCCTGATATTATTAAACTGGGGAGGGTTCAGAAGAGATTTACCAGGATGTTGCCAGGACTGGAGGGTTTGGGTTATAAGGAGAGCCTGGGAATTCTTTCACAGGAGCTTGAGAGATGACCTTATAGAAGTTTAGTGGGCGGTACGGTGGCAATTCCCGACTGTGTGGAGTTTGCACGTTCTCCCCGTGTCTGTGTGGGTTTCCTCCAGGTGCTCCGGTTTCCTCCCACAGTCCAAAGATGTGCGGGTCAGGTGAATTGGCCATGCTAAATTGCCCGTAGTGTTAGGTAAGGGATCAAATGTAGGGGTATGGGTGGGTTGCGCTTCGGCGGGTCGGTGTGGACTTGTTGGGCCAAGGGGCCTGTTTCTACACTGTAAGTAATCTAATCTATAAAATCATGAGAGAAAGAAGTCAGGTGAGTGGTTGGTGTCTTTTCCCAAGAGTGGGGCATTTCAAGACTGAGAGACAAAGTTTTAAGAGGAGAGAAATTCGTGTGAGGAATGAACTTCCTGAGGAAGTGGTAGATGAGGGTTAATTTACAACATTTAAAAAATATTTGGATAAGGACATGAATAAGAAATGTTTGGAGGGATATGGGCCAAATGCAAGCAGCTGGGACTAGTTTAGAATGGGATTATAGTCAGCATGGACTGGTTGGGCCGAAGGGCCTGTTTCCGTGCTGTATGACTCTATGGTCCTTCTTCAAGACAGTTCGGTTTCTCTCTCCAAAGATGCTGCCAGATCTGTTGAGTTTCTCCAGCAAATTCTATTTTGGTTTCAGATTTCCAACATCTGCAGTTAAAACTACAAGAAATTGGAATGGACCATTCGGCCCCTCAAGACTGTTCTGCCATTCAATCGGATTATGGCCAATCCTACATTCCTTGCATTCCCTTTCTTACTTTTTTCTCCTTATCCTTGATTCCCCGACTGATCAAGAAATTCTCTTCTCTGTCTTAAATATGCACAAGAACTCTTCCCCTATAGCTCTCTGTGGCAAGGAGTTCCAAAGACTCTCAACTCTCTGAGACAAGACATTCCTCCCCATCTCAGTACTACACTTTATTTTAGTGAATTTTATTTATCTGTGATCTTCGTTTTCCCTCTGGGTACCATGCACCTGATGAACTATCCCAGGCAGGTGACATGTGCTATTGGAATTCTGCAGCCTTTAAGTAATGCTTAGCAATATTAAAAACTGACTGTTAATGGCTTTCTTTTGTATGCTGTTTTGGCAGCGACATTATCCGAATATTTCAGATGGTTTAGTGCCTCCATTAAAATAGTGGAGAGAAAAATACCTATACATTTTTGCTAAGAATTCTCCTGCTATCTCAAACTATAAATCCCATACATTGCATGCTCTTATTCTGGTCACAATACCCACTTAAAGATACATGACATATTTCCTGGATTTATTGTTACAGCTTTTGCAAGCACTTTCTTGGCTGAAATTTCTTTGCTAGCTCAATATGAACTTGGTGCCTGCAATGATGTCCCTTCATCACACAGATCGCAGTCCTTCATTTAGGAAGCTGCCTCATCCAACACCTTCTCAAGGGCAACAAGAGGACCAATAATTAACTCTTTCCTGCCCAGAGTGTAAACTGACTAACAATAGTGTTGGGCTTCATAGCAAAATGCTGCGGATGGGAGAAATCTAAAATTAATTTTAAAAGAGTACTGCAAATGCTCAGCAGGTCAGAAAAGGCAATTACAAATTGGAGTCAAGGAAGGCCATTCAAATTGAAGATTTGTAGCTCAGGTATCCGTTGTTGTGGTTCTGCTCGCCGAGCTGGAAGTTTTTGCTGCAAACGTTTCATTCCCTGGCTAGGGAACATCATCAGTGCTGTTGGAGCCTCGTGTGAAGCGCTGCTTTGATGTTTCTTCCGGTATTTATATTGGTTTGTTCTTGCCGTTTCCGGGTGTCAGTTTCAGCTGCAGTGATTTGTATGTGGGGTCCAGGTCGATGTGTCTGTTGATGGATGTTCTTGCCGCTTCCGGGTGTCAGTTTCAGCTGTAGTGGTTTGTATATGGTGTCCAGGTCAATGTGTCTGTTGATGGAGTTTGGGGATGAATGCCATGCTTCTAGGAATTCTCTGGCTGTTCTCTGTCTGGCTTGTCCTATGATAGTGGTGTTTTCCCAGTCAAATTCATGTTGCTGGTTGTCTGAGTGTATGGCTACTAGAGATAGCTGGTCGTGTCGTTTTGTGGCTAGTTGATGTTCATGGATGCGGATTGTTAGCTGTCTTCCTGTTTGTCCTATATAGTGTTTTGTGCAGTCCTTGCATGGTATTTTGTAAACTACGTTAGGCCTTCAACCTATTACTGGATCAGTGGTGCTGGAAGAGCACAGCAGTTCAGGCAGCATCCAAGGAGCAGCGAAATCGACATTTCGGGCAAAAGGAATACAGGCAGTGAGCCTGAAGCGTGGAGAGATAAGCTAGAGGAGGGTGGGGGGTGGGGAGAAAGTAGCATAGAGTACAATGGGTGAGTGGGAGAGGGGATGAAGGTGATAGGTCAGGGAGGAGAGGGTGGAGTGGATAGGTGGAAAAGGAGATAGGCAGGTAGGACAAGTCCGGACAAATCATGGGGACAGTGCTGAGCTGGAAGTTTGAAACTAGGATGAGGTGGGGAAAGGGGAAATTAGGAAACTGTTGAAGTCCACATTGATGCCCTGGGGTTGAAGTGTTCCGAGGAAGAAGATGAGGCGTTCTTCCTCTAATCGTCTGGTGGTGAGGGAGCGGCGGTGAAGGAGGCCCAGGACCTCCATGTCCTCGGCAGAGTGGGAGGGGGAGTTGAAATGTTGGGCCACGGGCGGTGTGGTTGATTGGTGCGGGTGTCTCGGAGATGTTCCCTAAAGTGCTCTGATAGGAGGCGCCCAGTCTCCCCAATGTAGAGGAAACTGCATCGGGAGCAACAGATACAATAAATAATATTAGTGGATGTGCAGGTAAAACCTTGATGGATGTGGAAGGCTCCTTTAGGGCCTTGGATGGAGGTGAGGGAGGAGGTGTGGGCACAGGTTTTACAGTTCCTGCGGTGGTAGGGGAAAGTGTCAGGATGGGAGGGTAGGCTGTAGGGGGGGCCGTGGACCTGACCAGGTAGTCATGGAGGGAACGGTCTTTGCGGAAGGTGGAAAGGGGTGGGGAGGGAAATATATCCCTGGTGGTGGGGTCTTTTTGGAGGTGGCGGAAATATCGGAGGATGATTTGGTTTATGCAAAGGTTTGTAGGGTGGAAGGTGAGCACCAGGGGCGTTCTGTCCTTGTTACGGTTGGAGGGGTGGGGTCTGAGGGCGGAGGTGCGGGATGTGGACGAGATGTGTTGGAGGGCATCTTTAACCACGTGGGAAGGGAAATTGCGGTCTCTAAAGAAGGAGGCCATCTGGTGTGTTCTGGGATGGAACTGGTCCTCCTGGAAGCAGATACGGCGGAGGCGGAGGAATTGGGAATACGATGGCATTTTTGCAAGAGGTAGGGTGGGAAGAGGTGCCTATCACATCTGCTCCTCTATTCTTTGATGTGATGACTGATCCGATTGTCTGCAACTCCACCCTCCTGCCTTTTTTGACATCATCCTTGATTGCTTTCCTGATTAAAAATCTGTCTTCCTCAGCTTTGAGCATAATTTGTGACCCAGCCTCAGCATCTCTCTCTGGTAAAGAATTCCACACATTCACCAGCTCCTGAGAAAAGAATTGCCTGCTTACCTCTGTTTTAAAAGGGTGACCTCTTGTTGTGAGTTTATTCCCTCTGGCCCAAGACTCCAAGGGGAGGTGGCGGCTTGATGGTATTATTGCGAGACTATTAATTTAAACACCCAGTTACTGTTCAGGGGGCAAGGGTTTGAATCCCATCGTTGGCCAAGGGTAGAATTTGAGTTTAATGAAAAAATTTGGGAATAAAGGGCCTAGTAAAATGACGCAACTGGTTCATTAATCCTTTTAGGGAATGAATCTGCTGTCCTTACCTGGTCTGGCCTACATGTGACTCCTAACTCATAGCAACGTGGTTGATTCTTATCTGACCTCTGGGTAATTAAGGATGGGAAATAAATGATGGCTTGACCATCAAAGGTCATGTGATACAGTCTCTACAAAAAGGTTGCAACAAGAGCAGAATGTGGCAGTCATGGTGCTGTTGAATCCATATGTTTATAACATGCATCACTAAAGCCTGAAGGAATATGTTGGGGTTTGGCATGTCCTTGTCAAAATAAATAAAGCAATAATAAAAACATTATGAGTTTAATGTTGGCATCATTCAAGGGACGGTCAGGTCTCTTGTATGTAGAAACGTAATGTTTGTCTTTTTAATGTCTTGTTTTTTTTTCTGAGCTATGGCTGTACTGTGTATAGCTGTAATGTAACTTTTTAATTCTTCATTTCTCTATCCTGTAACTAAAGATTGTACCTGGGTTCTCTGGATCTAAGATGGTGCCTTGTGTTGGTGACATTATTACACTGAAACTATTCTGTAATTGAAGAAACTGTACCAATTTACATTTGTACATAAGATTGTGCTTTAAGAGGCAATTTATCAACTTTTCACTGCCCTCATTTGATTACACGTGACAATAAAATTAGCTCAACTTGATTCAAAATGAAGAGATTGGGAATGTTTTGCTCTGTTCAAGCGACTGATCCCATCACTGGTAAAGTACCATTGCAGGCAACAAACCAATGGGCATCGTGCCCTTGCCATTCACCTGATATCGTGCCCCAAGCACTCAACCCTCTCTTGGTTAGTTGGCAGGTGGCATAAATATCCTGTTAGAGTGGGGCGGAAAGTTGACAGCAAAACTGCGTGGTGATACCTATCAAGGACTGAACAGACATTGGTTCTTTAGGTGTATAATACATGGCTGAGGAGATACCTGACAGAAGCTCGGGTGACATGGAGATGCTGCTCCAACATTTGGAAAAGACAGACACTCAGGTTATAAATGTAGGGCTGTGGGTTATAGGGAATTCAGAGGAGACATCAAAAGTGGTCAAAATGTACTAATTATTACCATAAAGCATTGATACATTTGAGGGAATCTAGATAAGTACTTCAGAGAGAAGGTAACAGAAGGACATGATGACATGCAGAGATGAGGTAAAAATGGACAGGATGCTGATGAGAGGCAGATTAACCCATGGGTTCAAAAGGCCCAGTCCCCGTGAGATAAAATTTTGTGTCATCCTTGAAGTAATTTTCAAGTTCACTTAAACAAGGTTCAAACTCGTATTGAAGAAAAGGACACTTAAAATAACTCATTTGATGGAAGAATTCTGGTGAATTTCAAAGTCTGTTCCAGGGTTGATTAATCTTCTGAATTCTCCCGTCTAAGCTGGCTATTTTTACGATGCATCGTGAAGACTTGCACAATACCTTTTGTCACCAGAGGACATCTCAATGCAATCTTTTGGTGCTTGAGTTTCCAATGTAAGTGTCACATTTCGGGAAAATATATTGCTAACAACATGGGAAAGTTGAGCACAATGACAAGCTGACACCAGTGAGGTGGTGAAGCTTGGGGCAGATTAGCCGTAACTTTATAGACATAAAAATAAAGTAAACATAAAAAGAACTGGAGATCTGAAACGAAAATTGAAATTGCTGGAGAAACTCAGCAGGTCTGGCAGCATCTGTGGAGAGAGAAGACAGAGTTAGCATTTTGAGTCGAGTGACTCTTTATCCAAATTGATCTTACTGAGCAGCAGCACAGGCTAAAGGGGTGAATGGTCTTATGTTGCTCCAATTTCTTATGTTCGTATCATCACAGGAAGCAACAGCTAAAAGTTTCAAAGGTTAAAATTGTATGTGACTATGTGCATAGGGTGAGAACTAATTGGCAACATGTCGCAAATCTCCTCAACCTAGGCCTGACTATTAGGCTTGCAATGATGAGAAATGCTTTCATTCAGAGGGTTTCAAAGATTGGAAATTCCCTACCCCAGAGATCTGTAACAGATGCTTGGTTTGCTGGGTAATCATTGAATTTCATGGTGATAAGAATGGAGCTAGATCTCCTGGAAAATCATGCTCCAATCTGGTGCATCATGTCCAGATGAAGGAAATTCAGACTCTTTCGATATTGAAGCAGTCCAAGTATAAATACAGTAAGACCCAGACAATATCAAGGAGTGGGCAGACAACGTCAGAGTTACCATTGATCAGAAACTGCATTGGACAAACCATATGAGTACAATAGCTGCAAGAATACTAAGAATCATGCAATGGGTAACATCCCTGCTAGCTCCCAAAGCCTGTCCGCCATCTACAGAGCACAAGTCAGGAGTGTGATGGAATACTCCCCACTTGCCTTGATGGGTGCAACTCCAACAACACTATCCAGGACAAAGCAAGTTGCTTTATTGGCATCACATCCACAAGCATCTACTCTCTCCACCTTCGATGCTCAGTAGCAGCATTGTGTACAGTCTACAAGATTTACATTTTAACAATACAGCGCAGAACAGGCCCTTCAGCCCTTGTTGTTGCGCTGATCAATGAACTAATCTAAAACCATCTCCCTACACAATCCCATCATCATCCATGGATTGTTTAAATCTCCCTTATGTGGTTGAGTTAACTACATTGGCAGGCAGGGCATTCCAGATGCACTGCAGAAAGTCGGCACCTTCCAAACCTATGACCACTTAGAAGGACAAGCGTAGCAGATACATGGGAACACGACCATCTGCAAGTTCCCCTCCAAGCCACTCACCATCCTGACTAAGAAATATTGAATTGAATTGAATTTATTGTCACGTGTACTGAGGCGCAGTGAAAAGCTTTGTCTTGAGAGCAATACATACAGATCACAGAGTTAAAGAGCATAGGTAAGTAAATAATAGGTAAACAGCGGCAAAAACAAAAACATAGGTATGGGCGAGTGTTAAGAGTTTGTGAGTCCATTCAGTATTCTAACAGTAAAAACTGTTACAAAACTGGCTGGTGCATGTGTTCAGATTTCTGTGCCTTCTCCCCGATGGTTGAGCTTGTAGAAAAACATTGCCAGGGTGGGATGGATCCTTGAGAATGCTGGTGGCCTTTCCTTAACAGCAGACCTGGTAGATGGATTTGATAGATGGGAGGTAGGCCCTTGTGATTGTCTGGGCTGAGTTCACCACTCTGTGTGACCGTCTCCGATCTCGAATGGTACAGTTGCCATACCAGGTAGTGATACATCCAGACAGAATGCTCTCAATGGGGGACCTATAAACATTGGTAAGTATATTCGCTGTCATGCCAAATTTCCTCAGCTGCCTGAGGAAGAAGAGATGTTGTTGGGCCTTTGTAACTAATGAGTTCACATAAAGAGTCCAAATATATCACTGTTCCTTCATTGCCACTGGGTCAAAATCCTAGAACTGCCTTCCTAAGAGCATAGCGGGTCAACCAACAACACATGGACTGCAGCTCAAGAAGGCAGCTCACCACCAACTTCTGAAGGGTAACTAGGGATGGGCAATAAATGCTGGCTTAGCTAGTGATGCCCATGTCACATGAGTGAATACAAGAAAACAACATTCATAGATGATGTCAGGAAACAATTGCTTGCAAGAAAAAAAAGCAAAGATCTAGACCTCCCCCTGTCAAAGCTAGGAGTCATTTGATAAGTCCAAAACTGAGGTTGATTGGATGGAATTGAACTGAATGATTTATTGTTGTTTGTATTGAACACCCTGCCATAGCCATTATCTTGAAAACTTGTGCCCCACTATCGGCTTGAGTCCTACGCAGGGCCCACCCACATCAAAGTTGCTTCGTTGCCATCTCTCACCTTTGGCCGGCACAAATGGTGCAAACGTAACTTCTTACTCAGACTCTGAATTGTTCTCAATCAGTTTATAACGTTTCTCAATCCACCCCACCAGTTCCATTCTTCCACGGTGGCACAGTGGTTAGCACTGCTGCCTCACTGTTCCAGAGATCCGGGTTCAATTCCCGCCTCAGGCGACTGCCTGTGTGGAGTTTGCATGTTCTCCCCGTGTCTGTGTGGGTTTGCTCTGGTTTCCTCCCACAGTCACAAAGATGTGCAGGTCAGGTGAATTGGCCATGCTAAATTGCCCGTAGTGTAAGGTAAGGGGTAAATGTAGGGGTATGGGTGGGTTGCGCTTCGGCGGGTCGGTGTGGACTTGTTGGGCTGAAGGGCCTGTATCCACACTGTAAGTAATCTAATCTAATTACCGTTGGGCCTGCCTCTTACTGGCTCACTCTGTCCCACCCCCCACCCTCCTCACTGGGCTCACTCTCTTCCCCCCCCTCTCCCACACCAGTTCACTCTGCCTCCCTGCCTGCACTGGTCTCACTCCCTCTCTTCTCTCGCACTGGGCTCACTCCCCCTTCCCCTACACTGCGCTCACTCCATCCCCTCCCCCACACTAAGCTCAGTCTCCCCCAGGAGCTAACCCCTGACCCCACTGCTGCACGTGCCCACAAGGCCTCCTCCCCACCTCCCACAGACACCTGAAAAAGCCTTCAAAGAGAGAAAAAAGAAAAACAGGAAGAGAGGAAACAGAAAATAGGAAAAGCAAAAAGCAAAATCTAAAAGAGCAAAAAGAAACAAAGGAAACAGACGAAAGTGAACAAGCCCCAGACCAGGAGCCCAGACACCGTATTGCTACTGTACCGCCATCTTAGACTTGGGGCAGTCTCCGAATGATGGAGAAGGAAGGATGGAACTCGTGGGGTGGATTGAGAAACTTTATAAACTATTTGAGAACAATTCAGAGTCTGAGTGAGAAATTACGTTTGCACCATTTGTGCTGGTGATGGTTGGGTCAGTGACTTTCCAAAAGCACATTGAGGCCTCTGCACATGCCCGATTCTCTTGGGCCTGGTAGCCAATCAGGATAATACTTCTAGTGAGAAAAAGAGAGTTAATGTTTTGACTCCTTTGACATCTTCTTCTGGTGAAGAGACGCTCAGCTCATAATGTTAAGATTTTGAGGTGTTGGTGTTGGACTCGGGGGGGACAAAGTTAAAAATCACACAACACCAGGTTATAGTCCAACAGGTTTATTTGGAAGCACTAGCTTTCGGAGCACTGCTCCTTCATCCGGTGGTTGTGGAGTATAAGATCATAAGACAAAAAAATTACAGCAAAAGTTTCCAGTGTGAAGCAATTGAAATTATATCCTATAAAATTATGTCCTATATGGGATGGCATGGTGGCTCAGGGGTTAGCACTGCTGCCTCACAGCACTAGGTACCGGGTTCAATTCCCGCCTCAGGCAACTGTCTGTGTAGAGTTTGCACATTCTCCCTGTGTCTGCGTGGGTTTCCTCTGGTTTCCTCCCACAATCCAAAGATGTGCAGGTCAGGTAAACTGGCCATGCTAAAATTGCCCATAGTGTTAGGTAAATGTGGGGGAATTGTTCTGGGTGGGTTGCTCTTCAGAGGGTCGGTGTGGACTTGTTGGGCCGAAGGGCCTGTTTTCACACTGTAGTTAATCTAAAAGACCGAAGGCTAGTGATTCCAGATAAACCTGTTGAACTATAACCTGGTGTTGTGTGATTTTTAACCACACAATGTTAACTCTGCTTTCTCTCCACAGTTATGCCAGACCTGCTGAGTCTCTTCTGCATTCTCTGTATTCATTTCAAATTTCCAGCAGCTTCCTTATTTTGCTTTTACTTAATAATATGCTTGTTTGTGTGGAGTGTTAAGGGTGCTGTGAGTAGATACAAATCAGCTTTGATTTAGCTGAATTGGGGATGTGGTAGGGAAAAGACACTGAAATGCTTGACCAGTCATGATCATATTGAATGGGGGGACGAAATGACCTACTCTGTAGCTACATGACTAACAGGGTCAAAAAATTGTGTGGTTACAATGTTTTGTTTTTGAGTCTATTTTCAGATAGAAGAGTTCGATGAAATTTCACACCCCTTACTCAATATTCATCTGGTTAACATCTTCAAGTACAAACAGAAGGTGCTGGAAATATTCAGTTGCTCAGACAGAATGTGCAGAGAGAGAATCTCGAGATAACATTTAGAAAATTTCACCGGATCCAGCAAATCTTTCAGATATAATTGTTTAAGCATCACACAACTGAAAATGTGTTGCTGGAAAAGCGCAGCAGGTCAGGCAGCATCCAAGGAGCAGGAGAATCGACATTTCTGGCATAAGCCCTTCTTCCTGAAGAAGGGCTTATGCCCGAAATGTCGAATCTCCTGTTCCTTGGATGCTGCCTGACCTGCTGCGCTTTTCCAGCAACACATTTTCAGCTCTGATCTCCAGCATCTGCAGTCCTCACTTTCTCCTTAAGCATCACACAACGCCAGGTTATAGTCCAACAGGTTTATTTAGAAGCACTAACTTTCAGAACACAGGTGGACAACCACCTAATGAAGGAGCAGTGCCCTGAGAGCTTGTGTTTCCAAATAAACCTATTGGACTATAACCTGGTATTGTGTGATTTTTAATTTTGTGCACTCCAGGCCAACGCTGGCACCTCCAAGTCTTGGTTTAAGTAAATACGGACACAGGGAAAGAGGAAATGGGGAAAAAAAATCAAACCAGAAGGTCAGTGACAATGTGGAGGACAGGAGTGATTTTTATGAAAAAGAATGATTCATTTACAGGATATAGGCTGCTATGTTTCACAGTTAGCTTGCATGAACACCTTTAAGAGAAATGCTCAGAATATGATCAGTGTATTGAGGGCGGCGCGTTGGCACACAACACCAGGGTCCTGGGTTCAATCCCAGCCTCAGACAACTGTGTAGAGTTTGCACATTCTCCATGTGTCTGTGTGGGTTTCGTCCAGGTCCTTCCATGTTTTCCAAAGTTGTGCAGGTTAGGTGAATCAGCCATGAATAAAGTGTTGGCAGTGTTGCTTGGGTGCATTAGTTAGGAGAATAAGTCTGAGTAGGATACTCTTCAGAGGGTCAGTGTGGACATGTTGAGCCAAATGGCCTGTTTCCACACTGTAGGGATTCTATGGTAAGATGTGATGTCAGGTTGTAAAGGTTTCAGACTCTATCTTAACTTTAGCCACGTGAAGCATGATATGGTGCTGGAAACATGCTGCTCTTTGTTAATTGAATCATTTAATATTATCCCAGACACAGAATGTGCCTGTGAATGTGATATCTATGTATCTTAGTGAGCTCTAATAAATATTTGTTGGATCTTTCAATGCCCCCTTACGCTTAACTTAGTTTTGACCGGAGGCAATCACACATGAGTGGGCATCACTGGCTTGACCAGTGTTTATTGTCCTTTCCCTAATTGTCCTGGTGAATGTTGCGCCCCCACCCCACTCCGGCCTATCACCCTCACCTTGACCTCCTTCCACCTATCCCACCTCCATCGCCCCTCCCCCTAGTCCCTCCTCCCTACCTTTTATCTTAGCCTGCTTGGCTCTCTCTCTCTTATTCCTGATGAAGGGCTTATGCTCGAAACGTCGAATTCTCTATTCCTGAGATGCTGCCTGGCCTGCTGTGCTTTGACCAGCAACACATTTGCAGCAGTTGATAGTTTATTACCTTCTTGATTTGCTGCAGTCCACATACGTTAGGTGGACCCACAATGTCATTGAGAAGGCAGTTCCAGGATTTTGATCTAACAACAGTGGAGGGAGGGCGATATATTTCCAAGTCAGGATGGTGTTTTGATTAGAGGGGAGCTTGTAGATGATAGTGTTCCCATATATCTGCTGCCCTTTGACCGGGGTGTTAGAGATCATGGCTTTGGAAAGTGATGTCAGAGGAAATGATTGTGTAAGAACACAGATAGTTAAACCCTGGAACAGGAGTAGGCCATTTCCCCCAATAGCCTGCTCTACCTTTCAATAAGATCAGGGTTTATCAAACACTCCAATGTTTTTACTCACCTCATCCTGTTATCTTCTACTCTTCAGTTAATCAGAAATTACCTTAAAAATACTCAAAGACTGAGCTTCCACAACCCACAGTAATAGAGCAGGTTTACCACACTCTGTGTAAAATAGTGTCTCTTCATCTTGGACATAAGTGCCATCACCATTATTTTTAAGTTGTGCCGTCTGGTTCTAGACTCCTCAGTTGAGGGAAACATCTGATCTGCATCAGTCCTGTCCATTGCTTTCAGCATTCTGGAGGTTTCAATGAGATCATCACTCACTCTTTGAATGAAGGGCCAGTTTGCTCAACTTCAACCTGTGGGGCAGTCCCACCATCCCAGGAACAAGTTCAACAATGGGACATGTCAGGAAACAAAACACACAAACAGCGAGAACACCTAATGTCCATAAAATGGAAAGTGTAATGATAATTGTTGAAGTCAATGATTGGCTCATATACTGGTAAAACACAGACTGAAAAACTTCTGTCACTTGAGTTCCCGTCAACAAACAGCTTTATTTAGACAAATATTCCATCTATATGTTGGAATAGTGATATCACTAATAATGATGCTGTTTTATAAAAGCTTGAATGATTGGCTTCAAGACTTTAAGATCATTGCTGTAACTGCATTTGAGTTGAAGTCTGCTCCTTCCAATATATTCGATGGCACTCACTCTGGCAAGATGCCAACTTTCGCTGCACAGAAGACAAGATCAAAAAAATAGATTTAACAAAACCAATTCAATAGTGTCAGACACATGAAGTTATTTATTAAAAGCACTGGCATCTGTAATTGAATCTGTGAGATCTGATGAAGACTAATTGTAGGCTGTTTGGTTGAACTTCAAACGTCATGCTACAACATTCAGGCTATCTCCAAGAGCAGAAGATTTTTTTGTTATTCACAGTCAGTGAAGATCATAACAAATTCATTTCCACTTTTCAAGCATTCAAGGGAGACATTACCGTGACCATTTTTTTGTCATTCTTGGTCACTCTATTTTTATTAAACAATTATTCAATTCTCCTTTAGGAAAGAGTTTGTCCCTTGAATCAAAGCTTTTTTATTTCTCATTTTTTTTTGGTGAGTGAAAACAGATTGCTTTTCTCAAAGTTTGAGCCAAAGGTTGAAGTGGTTCATTTATGTAACTTGGAGACAGAACCTTCATCCTGATTCACTGAAGTGTTTAAGTAATAAACTAAGCTGTCTGTGCCATTTGTATGATAACTCATGTTTATACTTCATGCATGAGGGATGAATTGAAAGGGATAAATACATAAAACAGAGAAACAACTCTTAGAAGTAAAAGATAAGTTTCTGGAAATACTCAGCAAGCCCGTCCACATCTGTGCAGGGTGAAACATGATGAATGTTTAATATTAATGTTAGGGATCATTTTGGGAGTTTGTTGGAGATGCTGGAGTTGGGGGAACGAGATGCACCCACTCACATTGAGAGGACACCAAGGAATGACACTTTTATGGCCTCTCAGTATGCAAATGTGTCCTGCTGACTTCTGAAGATGAATGGGTGCATGGAGGAAAGTCAAGGCAGCCTGTTCCCTCTTGCCTGGTCACCACTGTGCAGTCCCAAGTGCACAACCAGTGGCCAGCAAATGGTTCTGGTTCCCTTTTGTGGTCACCAAGTTCAAAATTCTAACAGGACTAGACTGAGTAAATGAAGGAATGATGTTTCTAATGACAGAGGAGTCCAGATCTACAATGCACTCATACCCCGTGACATGGAGAACACATCGTCTGGATGGGCTCCTCCTTTGCCTGTCACCACATCTCCAGAGATTTCCATTTAGCTGTTACCAAAGGATCTTCAGCCTGATCTCAGGATTGGCCTGGCCTCCAACAGTCAGAGTCCACAGCTACCACCTGATTGTGATCCCGATTCCAGATTGTGCACTCAAGTAGGTGGCTTCGTCCATGCTAGTTATGGTTGTGGGTGGAGCTTTGTCATGATATACCCTCTGAGTCTTTAGAAATAGAGAAAACCAGGAAAGGAGTAGGCCATTCAGCACTTTGAGCCTTCTTCACCAATCAATATGACCATGGCTGATCATTCAACTCAGTATTGTGTTCCTGTTTTCGCCCTGTGCCATTCCAACTCTTTAGCCCCAAGCTCTTTGTCTAACTCCTTCTTGAAAATATTCAATGTACTGGATCCATGGCTTTCTCTGGCAGAGAATTCCACAAGCTCACTGATTGGCTGAAGAAAGTTCTTCGCATTTAAATGTTGTGGTTAGACTCAATCGTTCGACTGTGATCCCTAGTTCTAGATTCCCCGGTCATCAGAAATATCCTTCCTTCATTTGCCCAGTCAAGTCCTGTTAGAATTTTATTGGTTTTCATGAGATTAAATTAGAGTAGATTAGATTAGATTAGATTCCCTACAGTATGGAAACAGGTCAGTCAGTCCAACAAGTCCACACTAACCCTTGGAAGAGTAACCTATCCAGACCCATTCCCTACCCTATATTCACCCCTGACTAATGCACCGAACATTATGGACAATGTAGCATGGCCAATTCATCTGGCCTGCACATCATTGGATGTGATCCTCGGATGAAATCCATCCTAAACTCTAGTGACTATAATCCTGGTCTATCCAGTCATTCTTCATATGTTAGTACAGTTATGCCAGACAACCTTCTAGTAAGTCTCTGCTGCATTCCCTTAATAACCAGAATGTCCTTCCTCAGATAAGAATGCAATACTCTATGTGTGGTCTCACTAAGGTCTTGATGAAAGGCTTTTGCCCGAAACGTCAATTTTCCTGCTCCTGAGATGCTGCCTGACCTGCTGTGCTTTTGCAGCACCATACTAATCCAGACTCTCACTAAGTTCCTGTCCATTTGCAGCAAGACACCTCTGCTTCTGTTCTCAAATCTCCTTGTTATTTGCTATGAAGACCACATTCCATTTGCCTTCCTCATCGTCTGTTGTACCTGCAATGCTTAATTTCAGCAACTGGTATACAAGGATACCCAGGTCTCATTGCGCTTCTCTCTTTCCCAATTTATCACCATTCAGATAATAATCTATCTTCTTGCTTTTGGTATCAAAGTGGATATCCTCACATTCTCACATGTATCCATATTATAGTAATCCACGCACTTGCCCACTCACCCAACTTGTCCAAATCGCACTGAAGCATCTCTTCAGCCTCCTCACCATTTCTGCCCCTATCCAGTTTTGTGCCATCACACCAGGCTTCCAGTACATTCATTGCACAGTAGGAGAAGTTGGACTTGCAGTATTCCATTCCCTTTTCCCATCCCTCTCTGTCTCCTTAATGCCTAGAGGTTGATACCTCACTCCTTTCTCGCTCCAGAGCTGCCTCATTGTCCACAGTTACTTGGCTTCTCACCTCTCCATCTAACTCCACAGCTTCTCCATTGATAGCATAAGACATCGAATGTTGGATACTCCTTCACTGTCTTAACTCTCTCTGGTGTTGTGGGTCTTTATATCCCTCAGAAAGAAAGTGAGAATAAGTCTCAGAAAAATTATGACTGATGCTCAGGTAGGTACCGTGGCTACACAAACAGATCAGAGGCGAGGGATCCGATGCCAAATAATTCTCTTACTGAGTGACCAAAGCTTAGCTTCCATTTGCAAGGCACATGTGAACATAGGAGGTATGTTAGTAAGTTTGCAGATGACACCAAACTTGGAGGTGTAGTCGACAGTGAAGAAGGTTACCTCAGACTGCAACGGGACCATGATCAGATGGGCCAATGGGCCAAGGAATGGCTGATGGAGTTTAATTTAGATAAATGTGAGGGGTTGCATTTTGGATAGGCAAATCAGGGCAGGAGTTATGCACTTAATGGTAAGGTCCTGGGAGTGTTGCTGTACAAAAGAGACCTTGGAGTTCAGATTCATAGTTCCTTGAAAGTAGAATCCGTTAAGACAGCCTCAACCATGATCTTGGATTCATGTCTTGTTACATGAGAGCCCACCATGGAGTTCTCTATCTGTAAAATCTTCCTTACTGCCCTGTTTTGACACCATCATCTTGATAAATTGTTATGATCTCTCTACCCTAATTTGTTTGCACCATTTTGGATTATTTATTACTTTGGTTCAACCCTCGGTATGTGACTCTATACCTATCATGTTTTTCCAGTCTCCAGTACCACCTTACTTTTAATTTTTTTTGCTATTATGTCTCTGCCTCATTCAATCACGATGATAGCTCATTCCTTTGCTTATTACTCAGCTGTTGATACTTTGCTCACACTGTCTGACACTTTTGATCACCTGCAGAGACTTATTATTCAATGCTCCACTCACACCATTTGTATCTGTTGATTTCTCTGTTCTTGATTTCTCTGCCTATAAACTCTGTTAAAAATTACATAACACTAGGTTATAGTTCAACAGGTTTATTTGGAAATACAGAATTCTGTGTCTCATGATCCTGCTCCATGGTTACCTAATGAAGGAGCAGCACTCCAAAAGCTAGCATTTCTAAATGTACCTGTTGGATTATAACCAGGTCTTGCGTGATTTTTAACTTTGTCCACCCCAGTCTGACTCAGGCACCTCCACATTATATAAACTCTGTGTCTGTGTGCTTCTCTCTCACTTCACCTGGCGAAGAGGCTACATTCTGATAGCTTGTGATTTCAACTAAACCTCTGGGATATAACCTGGTGACATGTGATTTCTGACTTTGTCCACCCCTGTCCAATACTGGCAGCTCCACATTAAAGGAGGAAAGAAAGAGAAAGGGAGATAGGGAGAGTTTCAAGGTAAGGAACTAGGCAGTTAAAGGCAGACATTTTGTATGGTATCATCTACCTGTCCTACACACAAAACAAAACTTTTCATTAAACCTAGGTACATGTGACGATAATAAATCAAATCAAATCAAATCAAATCAATGCCTTCCAATTTAGAAGTAATTAGAATTAGGCTGCTGAAAATAACTTCAACAAAAACAAGTATAGTAAAATATACCACAACTTGATAGTGCGTGTGGAGATGGGGTGGTGTTTATATGAGATCACATTCACTTCAGACTAGTAAGGTTGCAAATAACTGGAGAGTTGTAGAGACGTAGGACAGTTAATGAGACATAGGGATGCTTTTGCCTGAAACGTCAATTTTCCTGCTCGTTGGATGCTGCCTGACCTACTGTACTTTCCCAGTACCACTCTAATCTTGACTCTGATCTCCAGCATCTGCAGTCCTCACTTTCACCTATGTTACAAGGAAAGACGGGAGCAAGGATGCAGGACAAGGATGAGGATTTTGCAAATGAAGCATTTATAAAGGTCACTGAGTACAAATGCAGTGGTTGAATGGGACTTGGTGTGTGTTAGATTAGCAGTTGAAAAGCCCTGGTCAGCTAGGAGTCTATTGAAATATATCCGTCTAGAATTAACAAAGGAATAGACGAGGGTTCCAGTTGTAGGTGACTTGTGATAAGAGAGGGGGAAGGCGATGTTTCAGAGTGTGGAATGCTAATTATCTCACTGACAAATTCCTGAAGGACACAATGAGTGCTTGCATATTAATTATTCAATCCATCCAGAGGATAGTCATCAATTCTCACCTAAGACTTTCCATTTCTGATTTTTCAGATAAGTAACAATTCTTGTGTGCTCCGAGAACATCACTAAATAATGTTCAGATAATGAAAGAGTCTTGTTAAAACATTCAGGCAAACAAATCTGACACTTACTAATTGGACACTTTCAACTAATGGATGGTGCTACTCATATGATGTTGGAATATAATTGATGGCAATATCAATATTCCAACCAGTCTTGCTCAATGCCAAAGAAAAATGTGAAGAAGGATCAAAACAGAATTGTTATTTTCCCTGCACCCATGAATTGCCCTCAGGAAGAATTGCAGGGATACATAAAATGAATAGGAAACTGTGGAATGTGAGAAGTTGGGATGCTCTTCAAAAGGGCTGTTATGGATCTGATGAGCTGAACAATCTGTTTTCGCACTCTGCTATTCTATCAATCAAGAAAATGAGGATTTTTATTTCTGGAATTTCCTCTCCACATTCTTTCATATCTATGCCAACTTTCGTGCATTACTTAAAAGTTGTTGCATGAGTCCTTGTGATACATTGACAGTGTCGCACCTCTAAGCCAGGAGGCCTGGTTTTGAATCCCACCTGCCCTAGGATTGTGTTATAGCATCTCTGAACAGATTGCCTAGGAGAAGAAAATGTCAACATTAACCAGGTTCCTGGTCACTCTTCAAATATCTCCTTCTTTGTTCCAACGTTTGTTTATTATCTCATTATGTTTCAGCAAAACCCCTATTAATGTTTTTTTTGCCACAGTTAACATACAGACGCAGAAGAAAAACAATTTTTTCTCACAGAGAGTAGTTAGGGTCTGGAATTGTACTGCCTAGAAATGTGGTGGATCTAAGTTCAATTGGGGCATTCAAGAGGATTATTGGATCGCTATCTGGATAAAATCATACATTTGAGGATAAGGAGAAAAGGCAGGTGATTGACTCATTTGAAGAGCTGGTGCAGACACCAGAAATAACTTCCTTCTGCGCCATAACAATTTTGTGATTCTATATTTCACATTCTTGCTGTTTGACTGTACAATCCCAGTCACTGAATGAACGTATACAAATACAACAGTGGGGTACACATTGCAGTGAAAGTCATCGCTAAAGCTGACAGTTCTTGATGGGCCGAACATCTTTTTTACATTACCCTCCCCATTTGCGGTGGATAGGTGGTGTTTTATGTACTCCCAGCACCAAGCCTCGTGAGAGGAGAGGGCACTTCGAAAACATAAAGTTTGATTCAAGCCATGGGCTGCAACACCTCTTTGATGCCATTGGTTTTTCAAAGTCCCGTGTTCGCTCCAAGAACATGAATATGCAGTGCACTCCAGAACTGGCTTGACAGACTGTGCATTATTGACAGCAACGATCTGGTGAGGTATTTCACAACATTATTACTGAACAGACGTCAAATTTCCAAGGGAACACTGCAAATATGCTTCAAGAAAATTAAACTATAAATTAAAATAACAGCATATACCAAATTAACATCCAAAATATCCAAGAATCAACTCTTTATATGACCTCAGCATTGTCGTGGTTGTGGAGGGTCAGTCTTCTCAGTTCCAGGACATCTCTGCAGGAGTCCCTCAGGGTTGTGTTCTAGGCCTAACAATCTTCATCTGCTTCTTCAATGACCTTCCCTCTGTCACAAGGCCAGAAGTGAGGATGTTTGCTGATGATTGCAGTGTTTAGTACTATTCGTGACTCCTCAAATACTGGAGCAGTCCGTGCTCAAATGCAACATGGCCTGGACAATATTCAGGCTTGGGCCGACAAGTGACAAGTAACATTTGAGTGACACAAATGCCAGACAATGACCATCACCAAAAAGAGACACTGTAACCACTGACCCTTGACATTCAATGGTATTACCATCAATGAATCCCCCACTGTCAACATCCTTGGGGTTATCATTGACAAGAAACTCAACTGGACCCACCGCATAAACACAGTGGCTACAAGAGCAGGTCAGAGACTAGGGATATTGCAGCAACTAACTTATCTCCTGACACCCCTAAGTCCGTCCACAATCTACAAGGCACAAGTCAGCAGTTTGATGGAATAGTCCCCACTTGCCTGGATTGGTGCAGCTCCAACAACACTTAAGAAGCTTGACATCATCCAGGACAAAGCAATCCGCTTGATTGGTACCCCATCTATAAACATTAAATCCCTCTACCACCAGCGCTCAGTAGCAGCAGTGTGTACAATCTACAAGGTGCACTACTGAAATTCACCAAAGATCCTTAGACAGCACCTTCCAAACCCACGACCATGTTCACTGAGAAGGACAAGGACAGCAAGTACTTGGGAACACCACCATTTGCATGTTCCCCTCCAAGCCACTCACCATCCTGAGTTGGAAATATACAGCCATTCTTTCACAGTCGTTGAGTCAAAATCCTGGAATTCCCTCCCCACTAGTATTGTGGGTCATCCCACAGCAAGTGGACTGCAGTGATTCAAGAAGGCAGTTCACCAGCAGCTTTGCAAGGGCAAAAAGGGATGAGTTATCAATGCTGGCCTATCAGCAACACCCAAATCCCACAAATGAATAAACAATAATTCATTGGACATCAGATCATTTCACTTATTCTTCCATGAGATGTTAATGCAGCTTAAAAAAGCCAACATTTATTGCCCATCTTTAATTGCCCTTGAACTGAATGGCTTGTTAGGCTATTTCAAAGGCAGTTCAAAGACAACCACATTGCCATGGACCTGGAGTCACATGTAGGCCAGACCACATAAGTGTGGCAGGTTTCCTTCCTTAAAGGATATCAATTAATAGATGGGATTTTAGAAAACTGAGTGTATTTTCATGATCACTGTTGGAAAAGCATTTTATTATAATTACAGGAATGGAAGTGGTGCAGTGGTAATATCACTGAGCTAGTCATTTAGAACTCCAGACCAATATTATGACGGCATTGGCTTGAATCTAATTCCAAACCAAAGGAGTAGCCATGGGCACCCGCATGGGCCCCAGCTATGTCTGCCTCTTCGTAGGATATGTGGACCAGTCCATCTTCCGCAGCTACACTGGCACCACACCCCACCTTTTCCTCCGCTACATCGATTAATGTATCGGCGCTGCCTCGTGCTCCCACTAGGAGGTTAAACAGTTCATCCACTTTACTAACACCTTCCACTCCAACCTCAAACTTATCTGGACCGTCTCAGACTCCACCCTCCCTTCCTAGACCTCTCCATTTCGATCTCAGGCGACCGAATCAACACGGACATTTACTAAAAACCGAGCGACTCCCACAGCTACCTAAACTACACCTCCTTCCACCCTGCCCCTTGTAAAAATGCCATCCCATATTCCCAATTCCTTTGTCTCCGTCACATCTGCTCCCAGGAGGACCAGTTCCAATACCAAACAACCCAGATGGCCTCCTTCTTCAAGGACCGCAATTTCGCCCCAGACGTGATCGACGATGCCCTCCACCGCATCTCCTCCACTTCCCGCTCCTCTGCCCTTGAGCCCCGCCCCTCCAATCACCACCAGGACAGAACCCCACTGGTCTTCACCTACTACCCCACTAACCTCCATATACATCGTATCATCCGTCGTCATTTCCGTCACCTCCAAATGGACCCCACCACCAGGGATATATTTCCCTCCCCTCCCCTATCAATGTTCCAAAAAGACCACTTCCTCCGTGACTCCCTCGTCAGATCCACACCCCCCACCAACCCAACCTCCACTCCCGGCACCTTCCCCTGCAACCGCAAGAAATGCAAAACTTGTGCCCACACCTCCCCCCTCACTTCCCTCCAAGGCCCAAAGGGATCCTTCCATATCCGCCACAAATTCACCTGCACCTCCACACACATCATTTACTGCATCCACTGCACCCGATGTGGCCTCCACTATTTTGGGGAGACAGGCCACCTACTTGCGGAACATTTCAGAGAACATCCCTGGGACACCCGGACCAACCAACCCAACCACCCCGTGGCTCAACACTTCAAGTCCCCCTCACACTCCATCAAGGACACTCCTCCATCGCCAGACCATAGCAACACGACGACTGGAGGAAGAGTGCCTCATCTTCCGCCTAGGAAGCATTCCTGAAGAAGGGCTTATGCCCAAAACGTCAAATTTCCTGTTCCTTGGATGCTGCCTGACCTGCTGTGCTTTTCCAGCAACACATTTTCAGCTTTGTCCAGTACCACACTCTTTGACTCTGGTCTGGTCTGTATGTGACTCCACACCCACAGCAATGTGGTTAACACATAACTGTGTTTTTGACAATTAGGGATAAGAATTAAATGCTGGCCTAACCAGTGATGCCCATGACCTAGACCCTTTTCTTCACAATTGAATTTCAATCCCACCAATTACAGGGTGGGCTTGGAATTCCAATGCTCTTGATGAGCATTAACATGAGGTTCTTGGTGACTCATCAGATGAGATAATGAGGGTGTCACTACCTTTCCTGACTGTTTGACAGAAGGACTTCAGGACTCTAAGCATTCACTCTTTTTCACGATCTACAGATGTTGAGTTTCTTCAGCAATTTCTGTTTTTGTTTGATTGACAGTTTTCCTAGTTTTAACTTGCTTGTGCATTAATGATTTGGCTTTCTATTTTACCTGCTTATTTATGCTCTCCCAGATTGGAAACTAGTGCATTTCCTTTGTTTATACAGGTCTGCTCGTGATAAAGAACCAATTATATCACATTCCTGTTACATTCAATGATTTGCTTTTATGAAAAATACAATTGCATGAGACAAATGCATTCTGGAAATCAGTTATTTCTCATCATGTTAAACTGTTCCCAATCCTCTAGGGACAAGCACATTCAATAATTCTGCAAACTTCATTACAAAATGAACATTTCTGAAGTTTTTTTGCATCATAAGCAAGTAATTTTTTTCACCTTGGAGAAAACCTATTTATTGCACTTTAATATACCTCACATCTCCTCTGTAATTTAATCCTCAAAGGATTTTCTGCTCAGAACAACAAAGAATTATGCAAATTGATAGTTACTTAGTATTAATATTTGAAATTGTATTGATTCAGTAATATTAGGCAAAAACTATTCTCAGTTTCATAAGTGGTTGAGTATTTAATGTGACATGGACGGAAATTATTTTGCTTATTGTGTCTGTGTTGGCTCTTTGAAAGGCTGACCTTATTAGTTCCACTACCCTGGAAATATATTCTCTTCATTTATTTAATTAACTTTTTGGACATGGGCTTTGCTGGTTGGGCCAGCATTTATGGCTCATCCCCAGTAGCAACAGAGCTATCAGAAGGCGGTGAGGTGTTCCCTTTTTAGAGTCATAGAGTCATACAGCATAGAAACAGGCCCTTCGGCCCACCACGTCTATGACGACCAACAAATAACAAACTGCACTAATCCCATTTACCTGGACGAGGTCCATAGCCCACTGAGCCCCGGTATTTTCAGTGCCTGTCCAGATGTTTCTTTAATGTTGCAAGAATGTCTGCCTCCATCACCCTCTCAGGCAGCATGTTCCATGTCTGTACCACCCTCTGGGTGAAAAGAGTTTTCCTCAGATCCTATGTAAATCACTTACTCCTCACCTTAAATTTCTGCCCTTAGACACGTCTGACATGGGGAAAAGATTCTCATGATTTACCGTGCCTATGCCAATCATAATTCTGTATACTTCAGTCAGGTTCTCTCTCAGCCTCCTCTGTTCCAGGGAAAACAAACCCAGGTGAACCAGTCTCTCCTCATAGCTGAGACTTTTCATCCCAGGCAACATCCTAGTGAATCTCCTCTCCAGCCTCTTCAGTGAAATCATGTCTTTCCAATCATGTACTGATTGAAACCACACCACCTTTGGTCTAACCAGTGCTCTATAAAGTTGTAACAAGACTTCCTTCCTCCTGTATTCTATGCCCTGCTTAACGAAAGGAAACATCCTGTATGCCTCCTTCACTTCTTTGTTTACCTGTCCTGACACCTTCTGGATTCTATGAACTTGTATACCAAAGTCCCTTTGGTCCTCAGTAGTCCCTCGGAACCCACCATCCATTGTCTATGTCCTTCCCTTGTTAGGCTCCCTCACCTCACACTTATCAGGATTAAATTCTATCTATCATTGCTCTGCTCTGACTAATATTAGACTTTAGCCTGAGATCATCCTCATCATTATCAACAAGACCATGTTCTCATGCCATCTACAAAGTTACTAGTTGCACAGACTACATTCACTTCCAAGTAGTTGATGCCATCGGGGGTGGGAGCTCTTGGTGTTTGACCCAACGACAGTATAGGAATGACAATATGTTTCCAAGTCAGGATGGTGAGTGACTCAGATAGGAAATTGCAGATGATAGTATTCCCATATATATGCTGCACTCATTCTTTCAGATGGAAGTGATCGTGGGTTTGAAAAGTGCTGTCGAAGATCATAGAAACCCTAGTGTGTGGAAACAGGCCAATTGGCCCAACAAGTCTCTGAAGAGTAACCCATCTGGACCCATTTCCCAACATTTACTCCTGACTTAAGCATCTAACCTACACAAAGGGCAGTTTGGCATGGCTAACCCACCTAACCTGCAGGTCTTTGGACTGTGGGAGGAAACCAGAGCACCTGGACGAAACCCATGCAGACACGGGGGGAGAATGTGCAAACCCCACACCAGCAGTCATCTAAGGCTGGAATCGAACCTGGGCCTCTAGTGCTGTAAGACAGCAGTGCTAACCACTGAGCCAACATGCCATCCTAGAGGCTTGGTGAATTTTATGCAGTGCATCCTGCAGATGTTACACACTGCTGCTGACTGACTGTCAGTGGTGGAGAGAGTGGATGCGAGTGAATGTGGTGCCGAACAAGCGGACTGCTTTGTCCTGAATGCTGTCAAGCTTCTTGAATGTTGTCTGTGTGGTGATTACAGTATTTTATTGCATTAATATCCCAAATGCCTTATTTTTTCACCTTATATCTTCTTCTCCTCTGCTTCCCAGGAAATTAGGAGGTGCAAATTCCCGACATATAAGTCAGACAGGTGTCTTATGGCTGCTGCTTGTCAATCGTTGATCCCTGTTACCATCCAAATTCATCATGATGTCTTTGCAAACACCGCAACCCCTATCCTCCTCTGCTCATCACGCACACAGGCCAGCAGCAGCAAACCATAATCCCCACCACACCATCATTGCTGTTCTTAGGCCAACTCTCAATTTATCTTAGAGCTCTGGACATCTAACTGCTTCCACAAGCCAATTTCTGCAGAGGGACACGTATGTATCTCATGAATCTACACAGATACATCTTGCAGCTCTTAGCTTAATGCTTATTCAATTCTGACTCACTTCGAGGCTGCTAAACCCTCTGCTGTTCATTGCTTCTGAATACACAACCTCTTCAATGCCTCAGGGACAGGACACCAATTTGTTGGGCTGGTTGTGGGCCAATCTATCCTGCAATGAGCCAAAGCTATGGATTGAGAGTAGTGAAATTCAGTGGAATTACACTTAGTGGTGATGCAGAAGCAGGAGAGGTAGCATGGTGTTCACAATGACTGATTAGAAAACACAGAGAGCAGGCAGTCCTAGTGGTTTGGGGATGACGATGTGGCAGAGTTATAGAGTGAGTGAAAGCCATGTGGCCAGGACGGAGCAGACATGAGAGGCTGGCACTCATCCTTGCAGAGTTTGGAAGGTTATTGACCTTTTTCCTACCTTGCTGTGCACCTGACCACTTCGGCACACAGCACTGAACTGCAATTCCAACTATGCCCAGACTTGCTGTGACTGGCTGTCTGGCCTCCATCAGCAGTATGCAGGAAAAAAGGACTGTCTTCCTCTCTCTCACACTCCTTGTACCAGGTCCCTGTTTGCAAAGCAAGGAGCTAGCTGGACCTTTGGGGCCATTTCCACCGTCACTGGAAGTGGGATGTGTCTGGGGTTAGAGTATGATACCCATGGTGTGAATACTGAAAGATCCCAGCTGTGGCAAGCAGATCCTGCTCCCTGGCTGTGCCAAGCATATCAATATACAATAGACAATAGGTGCAGGAGTAGGCTATTCGGCCCTTCGAGCTAGCACTACTATTCATTATGATCATGGATGATCATCCACAATCAGTATGCTATTCCTTCCTTATCCCCATAACCCTTGATTCCAATATCTTTAAGAGCTTTATCTATATCTTGAAATTATCCAGAGACATGGCCTCCACTGCCTTATGGGGCAGAGCATTCCATATATACACCACTCTCTGGGTGAAGAAGTTTCTCCTCAACTCTGTTCTAAATGGCCTACCCTTACTTTTAAACTGTGTTCTCTTGTTTGGGACTCACCCATCAGTGAAACATGCTTCCTGCATCCAGAGTGTCTAATCCTTTAATAATCTTATACATCTCAATCAGATCCCTTCTCAGTCTTCTAAACTCAAGGGTATACAAGCCCAGTCGCTCCAATCTTAAAAATATGATAGTACCACCATTCTGGGAATTGACCTCGTAAATTTATGCTGCACTCCCTCAACAGCCAGAATGCCCTTCTTCAAATTTGGAGACCAAAACTGCGCATAATAATCCAGGTGCGGTCTCACCAGGGCCCTGTACAGCTGCAGAAGGACCTCTTTGCTGCTATACTCAATTCCTCTTGTTATGAAGGCCAGCATGTCATTAGCTTTCTTCACTGCCTGCTGTACCTGTATGTTTGCTTTCAATGACTGTTGTACAAGAAGATCTAGATGTCGTTGTACTTCCCCTTTATCCTGCTCTCTGGCCGTGGCCTCTTTAAAGTAGGATGCCAAAGATGCTAGTTGAGTACTTAATGAGGCAAAGAGTGGATTATTGTCAAATTAAAGTCACTCTGTGGCATGGCAGACCAGGCAGCATGAAAATCACTCAACAAAACACTTTAACTGCAAGTAGGGAGTTTGTTTGCACTTTCACTGTCATGGTTACAACCAAGTCTGGAGGGATGATTGCAATTTTCTTTCCCATGCCTCAGGTTGGTTATAACGGAATATGAGATTTTGAAAGCTTGTGCTTTCACAATTCAATATGTAGTAATTCAGCTTGTACAAAGCTTTATGACAAAATAAGCCAGCCCAATCTTGAGTCAATAAAAAATAAGAAGTTGGTTTTCATGTAAAACTCACTCAATTAAAGTATAAAACTTAAAACCCACCAATTCAATGACATAAACATAGACATTGACATGCCAGAAAGTGGAAGCTAGGCTTAGAAAAGAATTAAAATGCATTTGGGAAAGAAAGTTTTTTAAACTCATTCATGTGATGAGGGCAACACAAACTAGACTAGTATTTATTGCCCATCCCTAATTTCCCAGAGGGCAGTTCCACATTGCTGTGAATCCAGAGTCACAGGTAGGCCAGACCAGGTAAGGTTGGCAGTTTCCTTCCCTGAAGGTCATTTATGAACCAGATGAGTTTTTTCTCCTGATAATCAACAACAGTTCCATGGTCATCATTAAACTCACTTCCATATTTTTATTGAACTCAAATTCCACCACCTGCCAAGACAGATTCAAATCCGAGTCCCCAGAGCAAGAGCTGGTGAAATAATTCCACAGAGGCTGGTATCCATCACCAAGTCACCCTTTATTGACACTGATCCAGCTCCCTTAGAGCCAGCTCTCAGCGTGAACAGAACCTCTGACACTCCTGTTTATATCTCTGCCAGGGCTGCCAGATTGGACCAGATTAACAACCCCAATCAGGGAGCCATATTCTATGAGGTCTATCTGGCTGACTGTTAGCCAGATATACCTCATAGAATATGGCTCCCTGATTGGGGCTCGGCCAAGTGGTACTGTCATTAGATTATTAATTAGGCACTTAAGTCTCTAATTAATAGTCTAATGACAGTACCATTTGGCCATTACTTACCCCTGCATGCTTTATCAGTGATCATGAAATCTCCATAGATTGTGGTGGATGAAGGCTGATAGTTTATATGGAGGTAGTTCCTTTTATACTGAGATTTATCCTTGTTCTAAGTGGAATTCCTTTTCAGTATATTTCCCTTTCTCTTTTGCTATTTCCAAAATGTAAAGGAGATGGATTCCAAACTTGTTTTAAAAAAAAGAACTATTGAGCGGGATCTAATGTTGCTTGTTCTGTCCTGAAGGTCTTCTTAATGTTATTCACTTCAGGAACAAACAGAAAAGCTTATTATCGTTGCACTTCAAAAGGGGACAAAGGGCACAGACAACAGCTGACTATTGTCACACAATGGGACAACTCATGTCAATGAAGAAGTTTCAATATCCCATTGACAATGCCAACAAAACGCAATTATAATGTATCAAAGAGTCTTGAACAGTTTTTTCTTGCATAGTGAGTTTTGGTGAGCATTCTTGGTCTCTGGCACTTTCTGCAGAAGAGACGTTTGTTGTTTATCATCCTTGGGTGTTTCTCTTAAAGAGCTCAAATATTGCAGGTATGTGGTTCTGTGGGGAACTGCCTTGAAAGGTCTCTTTGGTCTTCTGATTTCAGAGTTTCCTGAAAATTTGGCCACATTTTAAGATCAGGTGACTTCAGTTTCTGTTTTAAAACTAGTTTGTTTAATGTTATTTTCATAAACACAAAATTCTTACCTTTTAGACTTAAAAATTAAAAGTTCTCCTGTGAAAAACTAGTGCCATTTCATCCCACTAAGATCAAATTGGGATTTGTACACATGGTTCATTATAAGGCAATGTATGAATAATAAAAATGATTCAAAATACCACACACATTTCTGTTTTATCAATTGATGACCATCCTCAAAAAGAGATAATCTAACCCCACCTCTTGACCTGCAATGGTGTTACCATTACTGAATCCTTCACTATCAAATTCTTGGGACTTACCATTGACCAGGAACTGAATTAGCCAAATGAACACAGTGGCTACAAGAGCAGGTCAGAACCTAAGAACACTGCAGTAATTAACTCACCTCCTAACTTCCCAAGTCTATCCACCATCTACAAGGCACAAGTCAGGAGTGTGATGGACTACTCCCCAGTTGCCTGGATGAGTGCAGCCCCAACAACACTCAAGAAGCTGGGCACCATCCAGGACAAAGCAACCCGCTTGATTGGCACCACATCCAGAAGAATCCACTCCCTCCGTCACTGATGCTCAGTTGCAGCAGACGGTGTGTACCGTCTCCAAGATGTACAGCAGAAATTCACTAAAGGTCCATAGACAGCACTTTCTAAACCCACAACCACTTCCATTGAGCAGAACAAGGGCAGCAGATACATGGAAACACCTCCACCTGCATGTTCCTCTTCACTCACCATTCAGACGGATACCTACATTGCTATCCCTTCACTGTCGCTGGGTCAAAATTCTGGAATTCCCTCCTTAAAGGCATTGTGGGTACGTACAGCACATGGACTGCAGCAGTTTAAGTAGGCAGATCACCACCACATTCTCAAGGGTAACTAGAGATAGGCAATTAATGCTGGGACAGCTAGCAACACCCGCATTCCATAAGTGAATAAAAGAATAAATCCCTTTGGGGTCAAGCGTGAGATATTTTCATTTCTGACCCTGCACTCTCTTAAAATCAGACTCTCCCTACTCTAAATTGTTAAGTTTCCCAACTGGCACTAGCACCAAACATGTTCATTGCAGCCAAGTGGCTCTTTGTTGTTTGTGAGACAGCATCACTGCTATGGTTACACTGGTGCATGGAGCACTGTGTGGTTTGGCTGAGGTTAAGTCCATCACAGCCCAGCTCCATCACACATGAACCTGACTGCTCCTTCTCAGCAATTTTAGCCAATCGCATTCCTCGGGGGTGAGTGGGTGACAAATCCTTTCTGCCTTCTTTTGGTTCTCCGAGACTTGGATCCATCGACTTTCTTCTGATGAACCTGACAACAACACTGCGGGGCTGGCTGAAGTTTACAATGTGTTCTTGTCCCTTGGCTTTTGTTCTAAGCCTCTCTGGCTCCTCAACTTTGTGAGGCATCACCCTTACTTTCCCTTGACTTACTTGGAAGTTTTTCTGTTCCCCAATTCAACTTAATATGAAAATGTCTACGGCCAAACTCTGTGACTCTCATCTATTATCTCCTAAACCTTCTTGGGTCTGTTTGTCTGACACAGGGGCTCAGTGGTTTGCACTGCTGCCTCACAGTGCCAGGGACCTGAATTCAATTCCAGCCTCGGGCGACTGTCTGCATGGATTTGCACATTCTTCCTGTGTCTGTGTGGGTTTCCTCCGCGTGCCCCAGTTTCATCCCACAGTCCAAAGATGTGCAGGTTAGGGTGGACTAGCCATGGGAAATACATGGTGACAGGGATGGGGTGGGATACGTTTTGAAGGGCTGGTATTGATGTGATCCGTTGAATGGTTTGCTTCTGCATTGTAGGATTTCTGTGATTATTTCATTCCTTTTTACATCAATCGTTCAGCCTTAGCCCTTCAAACTTTCCCATGTTCTATGCCAACTTTTTCTGACTCTACGGGCCTGGTTTATGGTTTTCTGAGATGCAGTGGCATTTTCTGAGTGAACCCTGCTGTGGGTTCTTTAAGCCTCTCTTCCTACACTGCAGTTGTGCAGATGAGTACTGATCTCCTCTCGACTGTCTAGCCTCTCTGAACTCCTCCATTTTACTGGGATTGCACCTTCAAGCCAGTGAGGAGTCCCCGTGGAATGGATACACCTGAGACTACAACCTGGCAAAATGTGCTTAGGACACCCAATGACACGAGCTAAGCCCGCTCCATCTGAAAACGTTAACCATTGGTACCTCAACGCGCTATCCTATGTGCTCTTTTCGTAGTTACTTAATCAATCTGATTTTGGGTGGGAAATCTCAATTTCTTCATTGTCAAGGATTTTTGAGCAGCCAGTGTTCGAGAAGGTTAAAACCACACAACACCAGGTGATAGTCCAGCAGGTTTATTTGGAAGTAGTAGCTTTCGGAGCGCTGCTCCTTCATCAGGTGGCTAGTGTGGCAGAATCATATGACACAGATTGCATTGTAAAAAATCAGTGTCATACAACTGATGCAATGTATTGAACAAATCTAGCTTGTTGTTTAGTCTTTAATCACTTAGAATAAGGTGCAAGTTTTGATTCATTAATTTGTAAATCCTAGAACTTCTTTCAAGTCACACTCCTGAGATAACTTAAGGTTTTATATTCTAAAAAGTGATATCTCAGCTCAGACAATGCAGTGAAAGTGTGAGGTGAGAGTTTGCCTGTGTTCCAATCTTGAGACAGACACGTCCTATTTCCAAAGTAGAAACTTACAAAAAGTCACATGGACAGACTGCCTACAGATTGTTTGCTTTTTGAACAAAATAGAATGTATCTGCAAATACAAATCTGCAAATGCAAATTCACCCCACAGACTTATATGTGTGTGTGTGTGCATGCATGTGGAGGAGAGAGAAAGTAAGTGTACATGCGTGTGTGTGTGTGTGAGAGAGAGAGAGAGAGAGAGAGAGAGAGTGTGTGTGTGTGTGTGTGTGTGTGTGTGTGTGTGTGTGTGTGTGTGTGTGTGACAGAGGGTCTGTGTGAGTATGTAACAGTGCGTGTGTATGTGTGTGTATAGTGTAATGGGGTCACCTGTACTGTGACATGAACCTAAGGTCCTGGTTGAGGCCATTTTCATGGGTACCAAACTTGGCTATCAGCCTCTGACCGGCCACTCTGCATTGTCAGGTATCTCGAAGTCTGTCTTGGAGTATGGTCACCCAAAGAACCAAGGCCAAATGTCCCTGATCGCTGGAGTATCCGCCAACTGGGAGGGAACACCTCTGTCTGACCATTGTTGTGCTGCTTGGTCTCACCAATGTATCATACTTCGGGACATCCTGACCGGCATCGTATGAGATAGACAACGTTGGCTGAGTCACATGGGTACCTGCCATGCACGTGTCATGTGTAATGGTAGTACCTGATGAAGGTGCAGTGCTCCAAAAGTCAGTACTTCCAAATAAACCAGTTGAACTATAACATTGTGATGTGATTTTTAACTTTGTTCACCCCAGTCCAACACCGGCACCTCCACAGTATTCAAGAAGTCACTGCACTCCTTTCTTGCTTGTTTAAAACAGTGAGAGCTGAAAATGTGTTGCTGGAAAAGCGCAGCAGGTCAGGCAACATCCAAGGAACAGGAGAATCGACGTTTCGGGCATAAGCTGCCTGACCTGCTGTGCTTTTCCAGCAACACATTTTCAGCTCTGATCTCCAGCATCTGCAGTCCTCACTTTCTCCTAAAACAGTGAGAGGTCAACTTTTCCTTCAACACAAACTCCTGGGTGTAATCTCAGTCAATTGCCACACCTCAACAGACATTGACCACCTTCAATACCATGAATATTGGTTTTTAGCAGGCAGACTCTCCATGAGTCTTGAGTCTGACATTTTCCTTTAAATAGCCTGATTTTCAGCACTGGAAACTCTTGGCCTGGTTTCCTATCCTGATTCCAATTCCTGATGAAACATCAATTTTCCTGCTTCTCGGATGCTGCCTGTCCTCCTGTGCTTTTCCAGCAACACACTCTCAACTCTGATCTCCAGCATCTGCAGTCCTCACTGTCTCCTGGTTTCCTATCTGCCCTCCCTGCGATGTCTTTTCCTCCTTTTGAAATTCGGGCGTGGTCCTCCCTTATCCGTGTGGTTTCCACTTTCGCTCCAGACTGTTTCAGGACCATTTCCCTTTCCCTGTCTCTCTCTAGTCTGTCAGAGTTTTCAATCCTCAGACCACCTCAGTTTATTATTTAGTGTGTTTACTCAGTCACCAGCTTTGATAGCAGTGGTGAGTAAATACTTGAGGGAATTATTTTGCAAAGATTTCCATCGGTGCATTCAATTTTAAATGCTCATAGTCAGCAATCAAAAGCAACACGCTTAAGACATTTCAATTTAATCAATGTCCAGTCAGACCATTTTCTAAGGGTGAAGAATTTCCCTTGCTATGCCTGCAGCATCAGTTTATACGGGCTTAACATAGCATTTTTCTCGATCTTACAATTTGCTGAAATTTTATCAGACAGTGGGGACTAAGCTGCATGAGTTTCGCTTGTTAATTTGCTCTGTACTGGCAGGACCCAGCTCACTTCCTGCGAAATCAGCTGGTGAACGTGTCTCTCTTGTTCCAGGGAGTGGTGATCGCCTGGTAGGATTATCGCTAAACTATTAAACTAAAGGCTAAGGTAATGTTCTGGGGGCCTGCATTCAATTGTTAGACTGACTGATTTTTAATTCAATAAAATAAATCTGGAATTAAGAGTCTAATGATGACCATTGTCTATCGTCAGGAAAACCCGACATGATTCACTAGTGTCCTTTGAGGAAGGAAACTGCGTCCTTTCCTGGTCTGCCCTACAGGTGACTCCAGACCCACAGCAATATGGTTGAATCTTGACAGTCCTCTGGGCAATTAGGGATGGGCAATGAATACTGGCCGAGCCAGAGATGCCCATATCACATGAATGAATAAATAAACAAATAAAAAGGCCAAGTATTGTCTGCAGTCCATGGAGTGTCTGTCACACATAATGAAAGGTGGGATACCATCAAGCCTGCAATCTATCTGAGGTTTTGGTGCAGATTTGATGAGCTGAATGGTCTCTTTCTGCATTATAGTGTTTGATTGATCAATTGTTGTCACATGTACTGAGATACAGTGAAAGGTGTTGTTTTGCATGCTCGACAAGCAGATTATACCATACAATGTCCACCAAGATAGCAGACCAGAGTGCAGAATACAGTGTTACAGCAACAGAGAAGGTGCAGAGAGAGAGAGAGAAAGAGAGAGAGAGAGAGAGAGAGAGAGACGAGGATTAATATTTGAGAGGTCCATCCAAAAGTCTGATAAAAGTAGAGAAGATGCTGTTCTTGAATCTCTTCCTTTGTGTATTCAAAACTTACATCTTCTGCCCAATGGAAGAGAGTGAAAGAGAGTGTACCTGGAGTGGGAGGGGTTTTTGATAATGTTTTATGATCTGATAGGCCTACCAAGTATGGCATTTCTCTTTAGTCACTTGATCAAAGCCACTCATTATTCTGAACCACTGTGATAATTCTCAGGTTGACCTTCTTTGCTGTAGGGAGACATGGTGAACACACCGTAACTCCAAAGGACCAAAAGACAGTCCACCTAATAGACAGCGATGACTGATGGTACGTTACCCTGAGGATTGCTACTCCTCAGGTGGGGGAAATATTGAGAAGGGATGAGGCCTTCATGGATGAACTTAGACAGTGTGTGAATTGAAGCCACGTTGTTAGTGTCATTCTGCATTGCAAAGCTGCCCTCCAGCGATCTGAGCTAACTGACACCCTCAGAACAGGAGAACGGGTCACCGGACCCAAAACATTAATTTGATTTTTCTCAACACATACCACCAGACCTGCTGAGCTTTTCCAGCAATTTCTATGTTTCTGATTTACAGCTTCCACAGTTCTTTCAAATTTTATCCAACCTCTAAGTGGAGCATTGACATTAAACTTCCTTTTATTATCTAACTAAGATTCAAAGCTACTTTCACTATGAAATGGACTGAGGATTGTCCTTTTGTGAATCTCCTGACAATCTGCCACATTTTGAAAGTTTACATTTTGCTGTTACAATTTTGATTCTCTCAGTATCAGTAGTGTAAGTAAACCATTCCTAATGTGGTTCAGCGACACTTCAAATTGTTTCTATTTGCAAGATGCTTCTTCCTCATGCAGTATGTCAAATTAGGGAGACTTTTTCTTCAATGAACAGTCCAAATATTATTTTCCTCTAAGTGTTCACTTGGGTTGAAGAGCAAAGATGTTAGCATTTTGTAATGATTTCAGCACAAACTCTGTAATTATCTATAATTAGAGACAAATTAAGAATGTTCTAACTCTATAAAATATTAAAAGTATTGTGGAAGCTGGGAGGATGATGGCCATGTGATCGAGCAGAGTTACTTCACTCAGAGTATATCAGGTTCAATTTACCTGTGAACATGCTCCCAGTGCAACATCACTGTCCAACAAAGAATGTCTCAGTAACCAAGTTACAGATTAACACCCAAAATCTTTGAATACATTTTCTCTCTGAGTGCATTAGGGCAAAAGACATTGGCGCATTTGTCATTCCAACATTCTTTTCCTTTCCATCCAAACTGGAGAGACACATGCCCCTCCCCAGCCCTCCGGCTCCATTCTATCTCCCAAACCCACCTGTTGTTGGGTGTTTATTTTCCCTTCTGACCCCTTGCTTTCTCATGCTGAAGGTTCTGTTTTCAGTTAGAGACAAAACAAAACCGCAGAAGCTGGAAAATAATGTAGGCAAGCAAAACTCTGAGAGAGCACAGCAAGGCAGGCAGCATCAGGGGGGACAGGCAGGAGGCTGGGAGAGCACAGCAAGGCAGGCAGCATCAGGAGGGACAGGCAGGAGGCTGGGAGAGCACAGCAAGCCAGGCAGCATCAGGAGGGACAGGCAGGAGGCTGGGAGAACACAGCAAGGCAGGCAGCATCAGGAGGGACAGGCAGGAGGCTGGGGGAACACAGCAAGCTAGGCAGCATCAGGAGGGACAGACAGGAGGCTGGGAGAACACAGCAAGGCAGGCAGCATCAGGAGGGACAGGCAGGAGGCTGGGAGAGCACAGCAAGGCAGGCAGCATCAGGAGGGACAGGCAGGAGGCTGGGAGAACACAGGAAGGCAGGCAGCATCAGGAGGGACAGGAAGGAGGCTGGGGGAACACAGCAAGGCAGGCAGCATCAGGAGGGACAGGAAGGAGGCTGGGAGAGCACAGCAAGCCAGGCGGTGGAGATGTAAACTGTTCGGGTACTCTGCAAAGTTCTTTCCCTCTGTGCTCCCACTTCTAATGAATTTCAGGACAGCAGGACCATGAACTCTTCTTCCATCACCTTCTCCTCCCTGCATTTTTCTTTGTAGGAGTGTCCTCTCCCCATCCCACAGACTCCCTTTACCCCACCTCCAACACTCTCCCTCCACCTGGACCCCTCCCTCAGGTCTTTAACCAGAACCTGACCTGTCCATTGAGAGCTATCAACGTGACGTGGATCACCTTAATTTCTCAGACCCACATTCCCCAGCCCTCCCTTATCCATTTGAACCTACCTCCCTCTGAAATGACTGCACTCTGTGGTCTCAGATCCAACTCTGAATTTGTCATTCGGCCTGCCAATGAGGGTGGTGCTCTTGTTGTCTGGCAGACTGACCTCTACATCACAGAAGCTGATTACCAGCTCTCAGACACAACTTCCTGTTTCCCCCGGACCGTGATACCACCATGGAGCATCAGGCTACTTTGTCCACAGCAGTCATGAAGCTCATTACATTGGTGATCTCACTTGCACCGCCTCCAAGCTCAATGTCTCTCAACCGTACAAAGCTCACATACACCTCCTTCCCAAAATCCAAAATGAGAATCCATTGTTTCTACTTGCTCCTGCCCCACAGAACTCAGCTCGTCCTTCCTCGACTCAATTTTATTGCCCCTGTCCAGCACCATCCCATTTACTTCCATGATTCTTCTCACGCGTTACCTCATAGAATCCCTCCAGCGTGGAAACAAGCCATTTGGCCGACTAAGGAGAAAGTGAGGACTGCAAATGCTGAAAATCAGAGTCGAGAGTGTGGTGCTGGAAAAGCACAGCAGGTCAGGCATCATCTGAGGAGCAGGAGAATTGACGTTTCAATCATAAGCCCTTCATCAGGAAAGCCTTTCCTAATGAAGGGCTTATGCCCGAAACGCGATTCTCCTGCACCTCGGATGCTGCCTGACCTGTTGTGCTTTTCCAGCACCATACTCTCAATCCACATTTGGCACAAAAGTCCACACTAACCCTCTAAATAGTATGCCACCCAGACCAATTCCACTACTCTATTACTTTACATTTACCCTTCATTAATGCACCTAACCCACACATCCCTGAACACTATGGGCAATTTAGCATGGCCAATTCACTCTAACCTGCACATCTTTGAACTGTGGGAGGAAACTGGCGCAGACACAGGGGGAATGTGCAAACTCCACACAGACAGTCACCCAATGCTAGAAATGAACCTAGGTCCCTGCTGCTGTGAGGCAACAGTGCTAACCACTGAGCCACCGTGCCACCCTCAGTTTCAAAATCTCTATTTCATAGCCTCCAGCTGCCTTCTCTTTACCATGGATGTGCAATCCCTTTACACAACCATTCCCCCACCAGGATTATGTCAGGGCGGTCTGCATCCTCCTGAAAACAGACCTGAACTGTTCCCATCCACCAGTACTCTCCTCTGCCTGGCTGAGCACATCCCCACTCTGAGTAACTTCTCCTTTAACTTGCCCCACTTTCTTCAGGTCGGGGTTGGGGGGTGGGGTGGGGAGAGCGTGGGTTTGGGGTGCGGTCATGGTGCCCACATGTGGGGTATGTGGTCATTCCTTTATCCACTACTATTCCGGCCCCCACCCACAACTGTTTCTCTGGTACATTGATCGTATAATCAGTGCTGCTTCCCTCTCGCATTTGAAATTGGAGAAGTTTATCTATTTCGCTACCAATTTCCACTCCTCTCTCACCTTCACCTGGTCCATCTCTGACTCCTCCCTTCCCTTTCCTCGACAGCTCTATTTCTATTTCTGGGAATAGACTGGCCACTAATATCCACTGCAGAACTCACCAGCTCCCACAGTTACCTGGACTATACATCCTCATACCCTCTCATTCCATTCTCTCAGTTTCTCCATTCCCATCACATCTGGACTGATAAAGCCACCTCCCACAGGAGGGCCTCAGAAATATTCACTGAGGATTTCCCGCCACTGTGGTCAACCAGGCCCTCAGCTGAGTCTGACCCAATTCCCACACTTCTGCATTTACCCTTCTTTTTCTCCCGCAGCACTAATCGACATTCATTAGGAGATACCCTTCTGCCTTTGCTTCCAACCTCGCATGAGCATCTCTCCCCGCAATCCCAGACCTATGAAAGCCTTCCACTACCATTGATCTTTGCCCTAAGTCCCCCGTGGTCCTGGGACTCAAAGGAAGTTCTTCCACCAGAGCTGAAGTGTCCTGTAGGGTTTCACTGAGCACTGAAGCTACCTGCTGGTGTCTGACTGACTCGTAGGTCTCACTGGGGTCTGAATTAGTGGAGAAGACATGCCTGATCTCCAGATGCTGGAGATCAGAGCTGAAAATGTGTTGCTGGAAAAGCGCAGGAGGTCAGGCAGCATCCAAGGAGCAGGAGAATCGACGTTTCGGGCATGAGCCCTTCTTCAGGAATTCCCAAAGAAGAGCTCATGCCCAAAACGTCGATTCTCCTGCTCCTTGGATGCTGCCTGAACTGCTGCGCTTTTCCAGCAACACATTTTCAATTTATTATTGGTGTTGTTAGTTAATCATTTGGGAATAATAACAAAAAACATTCAGGCCAATGCCTACCTTGCAAAGTCTGATATAACTGTGCCATAGAAAAAAGTAAACCCATACTTACTGCAAAGTAACTATCAGAAATTGCTGTTGAGTTAATTTCTCACACCCCAGTCTGATGATATACGTTTACTCCAATTAGCCTACCAAATTATTCATGTATTCAATCGACACAGTCAATTTGCACTTCTCATTTGCCAGCATTTCCATGTCTTTCTGTTCCCTGCTGAATCAGCAACCTGACCTCTTCAAGTGAAGTATATCAAGAAAGCTGATGAATATTATACTTTGGAGCAATCCAGTCCAATCATTAAAAGTAATAATCACAGTTCTGATGGAAAGCTGCCACTCCATCCTAAACAACATTAAATGGTCACCGACTTTTCCATATATTTAACTGTGATCTCCAAATGAACATAATTGGGGTTTTAGTGCATTAATCGCAACAATGATGCTTCACCATTTTGTTAAGAGTCACTCCCTCACTACACATGGATGTTCTAGTCTCAAAGTTTGGAACCGCCATTAGAAGAAGTCTTCAAGTGACCTTGAACAAGATTGATCTTCATCTGAATTCATTCCTCCAACTGGGCTTTGCATGAGGTTTTGTATAATGAACAAAATAGATGCTGACCCAGTCACTGCTTCTGCTCTTTGTTGATGACTGAGTCCTTGTAAGGGCTCCATCAGTTGTAAGAGAAGACATTTGAATCTCATCAATTTCATTCCCTGACACAAATCCTATGAGAGAATTGAATAAATCTTCACCCGTTGTGTCATTTTTGTATGTTATCAGCTTCCATAGCTCCCCACACACACAAAAAAGTACTTTTCCATCAAAGAGGCTGAGCTGTAGAGTTGATTCAGCATTACTGCTGATCTTCGTGACTCATTCAAGGGCATCAAACATGTAACAATTTTTTTTCAATTGCTGACAGATTTGCTTAAAAAATATCTTTCACCATCAGCTTATATCATTGTATATCGCCTGTGATAGGAAGATTTGCCTCAAGGTTTTCTGCAAAATCATTTTCATTCTTGTCATGCAGTGCAGCTTTTTTTTGCCACGGCAACTACATAATGAGCCCAAAATGGTTCTCATACATTGTCAAATGCAAAGAAGCAGCTTCCTTTTTCCTTGCAGTTACTTGCTGTCTTCTTTAAAATTGTTTGAAATCTTTTTCTTTCCTTTGGTTTTAGTTTCTTCTACATCCTCTTCCAGATTTCTCCATTTTTATTCTTTTCTTTATCCCCCTTTTGAGTTATTGCCTCAAGCTCCACAATGCCTCCTGGAATTCTGCCCTCCTCCAATCCTATCCTCTTTGCTATCACTGATTGTGACCATTCCAGCAAAGCCTATTCCCTTAACCTCGCAATGACCTCCACCAACTTCTCAAACTGTTGACATCTGACCCCTTGAAGACAGTCATCATGCAATCACGACATTGTGGAAGCAGGGCATTCAACCCACACTGACTCTCCAGGAGAGCATCCCACCCAAATCTAACCCCTACCCTGCATTACCCAATGCCAATACCACTCAACCCGCACATCTTTAGATTGTGGGAGGAACCCCACGCAGACACGGGGAGAACGTACAAGCTCCATACAGACAATCGTGTGAGGCTGGAATCGAACCTTGCTGTCTAGTGCTCTGAGGAGCTAGCCACTGAGCCACCATACCACTCTAGTTTTTGAAAGCTCCTTTCTCATCCATGCTTGTGAGCATCTGTACCCAATATCTTGATAATAAAAGCTAACCATTGCTAATGCTGGAAGTCTGAAATCAAAACAGAAAGTGCTGGAGAAACTCAGCAGGCCTGGCAGCTTCTATGGAGAGAGAAACTAAGTCAATACTTCAAGTCCGACACACCGCTTCTTTGGAATTGAAGATTCACGTTGGATTCAAAATGTTAACTCTGTTTCTATTTTCACAGAAAAACCGCAAAAATTGCTGAGCTGCTCCAGCACTTATCAACAAACACATCGAGTTTGACCCTATCTACCAACCCTGAGAAAAGGAACAGGAGGTGACTTCACCACAGGAAATAACATCACCACAGGAAATGACATCACCAGCCCAAAGAAACCCAAACATATAAATAGAAAGCAAAAGAATTTTCAGCAGTGGTTCGCTATAGGCCCACTGAAGATGGTACATAATAGGGTGACAAAACATCTGGAAATGAACCTTCCAGCTCAGCGAGCAAGCCTTCATTCAGAACTTCAACCTGAACTACAAATCTTCTCAATACTCACTTTCTGTTTTAATTTCTAATGTCTTGTGACATGACTTTGTATGAAATTTAGCTTGCTAATCATTCCTTTGAAGCACCTTAGAGCGTTTGTTTACATAATGACCATGAATCCAATGTTGATTGTTGGGCAAAACCTAACTGGTCCACTAATGTTCTTCAGGGAAGAAAACTGCCATCCTGATCTGGCCTGACCCAGTGTGGTTGACTCTGAACTGCCATCTTAAGAATGGACAGTGAATACAGGTCTAGCCAGTGACACCCTCATTCTGTGAATGAATAAAAAAAAGCTCAAACAAAAAAAAGTGGGCGGCACGGTGGCACAGTGGTTAGCACTGCTGCCTCACAGCGCCAGAGACCTGGGTTCAATTCCCGCCTCAGGCGACTGACTGTGTGGAGTTTGCACGTTCTCCCCGTGTCTATGTGGGTTTCCTCTGGGTGTTCCGGTTTCCTCCCACAGTCCAAAGATGTGCGGGTCAGGTGAATTGTCCACGCTAAATTGTTAGGTAAGGGGTAAATGTAGGGGTATGGGAGGGTTGCGCTTCGGCGGGTCGGTGTGGGCTTGTTGGGCTGAAGGGCCTGTTTCCACACTGTAAGTAATCTAATCTAATCAAATGCATGCAACTATTAACAATCCTGAAAAATATCATTCTGTCCCTTCCATCCCAAAGTAGCCTGAAGTTTCACAAGAAGAAAAGGCAAGCATCTTATAAAGCACCTTTCATGAACTCACAATGTCCAAAAATGCTTTACAGTCAATGAAAATCTTTGAAATACAATCAAGGTTACAACAGAGCACACAGAAATCTCTCACATAATGACATGATAATCACCAAATAAGCTGTTTCAGAGATGTTGATTAAAGGACAAAAATAGACCAGGATTCTGTTCTTCCTGCACATCCAACCGAAACTTGGGTCCTCTTAGTTTACTACCTCATCTGAGGGACTGTCTCCCCTGACAATATAGCACTCCTTCCACATTGCACTGGAGGTGTCAGCCTGGATTATGCTCTCAATTCTTTGGCATAGAGTTAAAGCTGACATCTGTCGCATTTAATTTTGGATCCTGTTGCTCTGTAATGCAGATAAACTCTAACAAATTCCACTCGACTGCTTCTCAGATTGCCAAGAAGTTTTGCTAATTAATTATAAGTAATGATGTCAAATCAAAATATTATGCAAAATAGAAATGAAATTATTACAAAATGGGAATCAAACTAAATTTACGTGCTCTGATGCAGGTATCAAATAATTTCAATCTTTCTGGACCTGAAGCCTGCTGTGATTTTAACTCTCTGTGCAATGGCAAATTGATTAATATATGCCATGTAGCAATGATAAGCTTAAGTTTAATTCGCTATTTTTAAAAGTGAAACCTGTTAGTTTTTATAACAGCAAAGCATTTTATAATTCTCCAGTTGTGCATTCATCATTATATCAGCCGCAAGCCAAATCATGCAGTCTATTGATTGCATTGCTTTACTGAGTTCTGTTCTAAGCAGATTTCAAATCTATTGCTTAAAATGTCAAATTCCTGCATTAAAAATGAAATAAGACTTAATCATTTTTTTCTCTGAGAGTGTGGAGGTATTGCACTTAAATGAAAATGACGGCATTTCTTCTATTTGAAAGGATCTCAAGAGCTTCACTATTGCGATTGTAAGACAAACACAAAGATAAAAACCTATTAAATACTCTTGATGGCAGTTTTGGATGACTCGTTAATACTTTTAATGATGATCATCTGAATTGAATTTTGTGACATGGAGCATCCACTTTGTGGAACAAAGTGGCAGATATTTGCGGCTACATTAGTTTGTCATCATTTCCATCACATTATCCAAAGTGGATTGCATTTGTTTCAGTTCCACCAACAGGTACATCCTAAACCTTAACCCATGGTTGCATCTGTCAAGGCAAACATTAAAGTCCCTGTTCATTCAGGTTCCTCCCTCCTGCATCGTCTAGTGCTGCAGGGATCCTGGCACACAGGCCAGTATTTCTGATCTGTTGCACTTAAAATTTTGATTCTCCTTTTTGTTGGAAGCCAAAACCACACCGGGGAGCCTGATTTATGAACAATTGTCTTATGAATGCGCCTACTTACAAAAGCTAATGCGCACAGAGGTTAAGGTATTGACATATGAACATTTCCTATACTTATGGCTGGCTCACAGAGTCATGGCTGAAAATGTGTTGCTAGAAAAGTGCAGCAGGTCAGGCAGCATCCAAGGAACAGGAAATTCGACATTTCGGGCATTCGACGTTCCTGTCGAATTTCCTGTTCCTTGAATGCTGCTGGACCTGCTGCGATTTTTCCAGCAATACATTTTCAGCTCTGATCTCCAGCATCTGCAGACCTCACTTTCTCCTCACAGAGTCATGGAGCATGGGAACAAGCCCTTTGTTCCCACACTGATTTGGTTTCCTGAACTGAACTCGTCCCAATTGCCTCACTCTAAATCTTTCTTGTTCATGTGCCTTTTAAGTGTTGCAACTATCCCCTCCTCTACCACTTCCTCTGGCAGATCATTCCATATACACACCACCTTTTTTATGAAAAAGTTGCTCTCAGGTCCATTCTCATCCTAAAACCTATGGCTCTTGCCCAAAATGTTTTTTTTAGATTAGATTACTTACAGTGTGGAAACAGGCCCTTCGGCCCAACAAAGTCCACACCAACCCGCCAAAGCGCAACCCACCCATACATTTACCCCTTATCTAAAACTACGGCCAATTCACCTGACCTGCACATCGTTGGACTGTGGGAGGAAACCAGAGTACCCGGAGGAAACCCACGCAGACACGGGGAGAATGTGCAAACTCCACACAGTCAGTCACCTGAGTTGGGAATTGAACCCGTGTCTCAGGCGCTGTGAGGCAGCAGTGCTAAGCACTGTGCCGCCCACTCAGTTGATTCTCGGTGCTTCTCAGACTAGCTGTGCTTTTCCAGCACCCCACTCTCCAGCATCTGCAATTCTCACTTTCTCCTAAATCCTATGCCCTCTAGTTTTGGACTCCCCCACTCTGATGAAAAAGCGTTTGCTATTCACTTTATCTCTGACACTCAAGATTTTATAAACTTGTGCAAGGTCACGCCTCAGCCTCCTATGTTCCAGGGAGAAAAGTCCCAACCTACCCAGCCTCTCCTTATAACTCAAATCTTCCAGTCTCAGTAACATCTTTGCAAATTGTTTTTGTAGCCTTTCCAGTTTAATAACATCCTTCTTATAGCAGGGTGAACAGAACTGTATGCAGCACACCAAATGTGGTGCTAACAATGTCACATACAGCTGTAACATGACGTCCCAACTCCTATACTCAATGCTCTGACCAATGATTGCAAGCGTGCCAAATGCCTGCTGTACCACCCTGTCTACCTATGATGTCATTTTAAAGGAACTATGTACCTGCACCCCTAGTTCTCTCTGTTCAACAACACTCTCCAGCATCCTACCATGAATTGCATAAGTCCGACCCTGGTTTGTCTTACCAAAATGCAAGACCTCACATTTATTTGCATAAAGCTACATCTGCTTCCTTTATATTGTCCTGCATTGTGTTGCGAATTGTGTTCAAGTCGACTTACAAATTGATTCCAGAATGGAAACCAGTCGCAACCTGGGACTGCCTGTTTTGAAACACTGATCTTCCTATCCTTCACCAGCAATGTTTACCCCCTCCACAAGTGACTGCAATGGTTCAGGATGGTAGCACACCATAACATTTCTACGGGCAATTAGGAATGGGCAATAAATGTTGAAAGAGGCAAACGTTGTCCACATTCAGTGAGCAAATTTCAACCAAGTTACAAAATGAACAATTATTGAAACAGTAACCCAATGGATATCTCTCATGATTTGTTCCCATTGAAGCCGACTGCCTCATCTGAATCAGGAAGTTATGTGTACCAGTTCCTCAAAGAAGGTTTGAGCACATTATCTTCAATAGCACTTCAGTGCAGTACCGTGGGATGCTACACTGTTGGATATGCAGTCATTTAAATGAAATGTTAGACAGAGATCACTGTCCACTGTTCCAAGTGGATGTTGGAAATGTATGTACACTAGTCACTGCACATAAACATATAAGCGCAGCAGCCAAATGGTATGCTGGCCTTTGTCATGAGATAAATCATGTACAGGAGTAGGGAAGTCTTGCTGCAGTTGTGCAGGGCCCTTAGTGAGACCACAGTAGTGTGCTATGTGCAGTTTTGGTCTCCTCATCTGAGGAAGAATGTTCTGATGATGGAGGAAGTTCATCAGCCTGATTCCTGGGATGGCAAGACTCCCCGATCAGAAGAATGTTGTGAAACTTGAAAGGATTCAGAAAAGATTTACTAGGATGTTGCCAACCTTGGAGGGTTTGATCTACCAGGAGCGACTGAATAGGGTGAGGTAGTTTTCCCTGGGGCATCAGAGGCTGAAGGGTGACCTGTCAGAGGTTTATAAAATCATGAGGTGCATGGATACGGTAAACAAATAAGGGCTTTATTCTGGGGGAGTACAGAACTAGAGGGTTTAGGGTGAGAGGGAGAAAAACTTAAAAAGGACCTAAGGGACAGTTTCTGTCTCTGCAGTGAAAGAATTGAAAACTTGAAGAAAGCCTGTTATTCTCTCAGTTGCTGCAAGTTGCTATCTTTCAGCAGGAATCAAGAGACTTTATAATTCGAGTACCAATCACCCTGTGCCTCCCATGGACAAATGAATGAATGGAGAAAGGAGATCCGACAACAGAAGGACATGGGAAGCAAGAGATAAATCTCATCAAATCTTTTGGGCTGTTGCCAGTGAACTGTCTTTTCCCAGTACTTTTTCTCCACTCATAGTGTTTTTTTTCCTTTGTCTTTATTTGTACATATGGCAACTTCAAAATGGGGGCTAGAGTTTCTAATAATGATGTACAAATTTATTCCTCTGAGACAGGCAAGAAGGGGTATAATTAAGGCCCCTTGGATAACAAGAGCAGAAGAGCTTCTTGTCAAAAGGAAGAAAGAGGCTTACAAGAGGTGGATGAAGCAAGGGTATAGCACAATTTTAGAGGACTACAGACTTACTGGAAAGGAGCTCAGAAATGGACTGAGGTGAGCCAGGATGGGGCACGAGAAAGGTTTGATGGGAAGGATTAGGGAGAAGCCAAAGGCATTTTACTCTTATGTGAAGAAGAAGAGAATGATCAGGGAAAAGGTAGGGCCAGTCAGGGAGCATTAGATTAGATTACTTACAATGTGGAAACAGGCCCTTCGGCCCAACAAGTCCACACCGACCCGCTGAAGCGCAACCCACCCATACCCTTACATTTACCCCTTACCTAACACTAAGGGCAATTTAGCATGGCCAATTCACCTGACCCGCACATCTTTGGACTGTGGGAGGAAACCGGAGTGCCCGGAGGAAACCCACGCAGACACGGGGAGAACGTGCAAACTCCACACAGTCAGTCGCCTGAGTCGGGAATTGAACCCAGGTCTCAGGCGCTGTGAGAGAGCAGTGCTAACCGCTGTGCCACAGTGCCGCCCAACATGTGGTTGGAGTCTGTGCAGAATTTTTTGCTTTGGTTTTCACTCAGGAAAGGGACTTGTCGTGAATGAGAACTTTGAGGAGCTCTGTTATAGGCTTGACCAGATCAAGTTTGATGAAGTTGATGTGCTGGAAATTTTGGCAAACAGTAAGATTGGTAATTCCCCAGAGCCAGACCCGATTTATCCTAGACTGCTCCGGGAAGCAACAAAGGAAGTTGTTCAGCCACTGGCGAAGATCCTTACTTCCTCACTCTCCATGGAGGTCGCACCGGAGGATTGGAGGGAGGCCAAAGTTGTTCCTCTCTTAAAGAAGGGCAATAGGGAAATCACTGGCAATTACAGACCAGTCACTCTAACATCTGTGGTCAACAAGATTTTGGAAAGAATTCCAAGGGATAGGATTTATGACTATTTGGAAAAGCATAGCATGACTAAAGCCAGTTAGTGTGGCTTTGTGAGGGGCAAGTCGTGCCTCACAAATCTTATTGAATTCTTTGAGGAGGTGACAAAACAGATCGACGAAGGTCGAGCAGTGACTGTGGTATATCTGGATTTCAGCAAGGCATTTGATAGGGTACCCCATGGAAGGCTCATTCATAAAGTCAGAAAGTATGGCTTACAGGGAGATTTGGCTATCTGAATTCAGAATTGGCTGGCTGACAGAAGGCAGAGAGTGGGTATAGATGGAAAGTATTCTGCCTGGAGGTCAGTGTTGAGTGGGGTCCCGCAGGGCTCTGTTCTTGGGCCTCTGCTCTTTGTAGTTTTTATAAATGACTTGGATGAGGAGGTTGAGGGGTCACTTAGTAAATTTGCTGAAAACACAAAGGTTGAAGGTGCCGCTGATAGTATTGAGGGCTATTGCAGGCTACAGTGCGACATAGACAGGATGCAGAATTTAGGATTAAAGACAGGATTCTTGGCAGTGTGGAGGAACAGAGAGATCTTGGTTTCGAATACATAGATCCCTCAAAGTTGCCACTCACGTGGATAGGGTCGTTAAGAAAGCATATGGTGTTTTGGCTTTCATGGGGGAACGAGTACAAAAGCCATGAGATTTTGCTGTAGCTGTACAAAATCCTGGTGAGACCACACATGGAATATTGCATCTAGTTCTGGTCGCCCAATTATAGGAAAGATGTGGAGACTTTGGAGAGGGTGCAAAGGAGGTTTACTAGGAAGGCTTGTCCTACGATGAAAGGTTGACTAAGCTCGGACATTTCTCTCTGGAAAGAAGGAGGGGGAGAGGTGACCTGATTGAGGTATACAAGTTAATGAGAGGCAGAGACTTGATAGAGTTGATAGCCAGACATGTTTCCTCAGGGCAGGATTGACTGCCATGATGGTTCATTGTTTTAAGGTTTTAGGAGGAAGGTATAGAGGAGACATCAGAGGAAGGTTCTTTACACAGAGAGATGTGAATGCATGGAATGCATTGCCAGTGGTATTAGTGGAAGCAGAGTCATTAGGGACATTTAAGTGACTGCTGGACATGCAGATGGATAGCAGTGAGTTGAAGGGTGCGGAGTTTAGATTAATTTATTTTAGATTAGGAATAATCCTCGACACAACATCATGGACCGAAGGGTCTATTCTGTGTTATAATTTTCTATGTTCTATGTTCAAGTTCTAATGAAATTATGTGTTGATAGTTTGTAGATTTGTTCACCTGTGATTCAAGCTTATTTATTTGCTGAGAACATTAGTCCTTGTTAAGTACAGGAATTGGATCAGTATTTTCTGTTAAACTAATTTAATCCATCAGGTAAATTGGGGACTTTCTGTATTTTGATTAAATCATTTACTTTGGTGGTAACCCTGGAAGTCATGGACCTTGAGAATCAGCATGATTTCCCAAGTGGGTTGTAAGGAGACTAAGATTGTTAAAGTTGCTTCATTAGTGCAAGTCATCCTCTTGGCCCCTCTAAATTGCTTTTTGGTTTTATGTTTTACAGGTCCATGGTGGTGTGTGTGTGTGTGTGTGTGTGTGTGTGTGTGTTCTTTATGTATAAAGTACTTTTTTGATTCTAGCAAGAACATAAATAGGATAAAGGGTAAGAATTAAAACAGAGAGGAAGAGAAATTGCTTCGCTCAAAGGGTTGTGAATCTGTGGAATTCACTACCCCAAAATGCAGTCTTGCTTTGGACATTGTACTGAAAATGTGGGTGTTTGATACCTTCAAGAAAGTTAAAAGCTTGCAGAACTACCTGACAGCACCAAGTGTTCTGAACAAGATATAAATTAACCTTTTGGTGCAGCAGCTAGTGTAACTTGTTGCCTGGAGACAAAAAATAACAAATTCAAATTAGGCCAATCATTTTAAAGTATGCCGCAAAAAACTACCAAACTCCCATCAAGTTTAACTTGAGTATATTGACAATATTAAAAGCCAATGCTTTGGGGGTATAAGAGCGGGGAAAATGGAACAGTTGGGAGAGAACTGCCAAAAACCCAACAGATGTAGGCTGCTAGTCAGAACTCTCAGAGAGGTACCTGTCTGGAGAAGGAGTTTGCACAGAGAAAAACATCAACATTGACCTGGAGAGCAAATCTACAGACAAAGATATAAAGAATGGATTCAACTGCTGACTGGTTTGACATTTGAATTTTTCAGTAAATTTTAATCTGGGGTTTTATCGGACTGTATTACAGAAAGGAAAATAAAAGACAGGTTAGAGGAAGGAATTGAAAATAGTTGTTAGTTAATTATTTTCTGTTATACTTTAAGAAATAAAGTTGTTAATTTTTACTTTTAAATAGTTCTTGGCCTTTTGAATTTTCACAGAATACTGCCTGGTATAAATCTTTTCTGTGTTGCTGGTCTAAATTAAGCAGGAGGGTTTACCCTGTGATGTAACAACATTGAATAAAATTTAAGGAAAAGATAGACAGATTTTTATTAAATCATTGGTTGAAGGGTTATAGAAGGTGGGCAGAAAAGAGGAGTTGAGGCTGAGATGAGATCAGCCAGGATAGTATCTAATAGTGGAGCAGATATGAGGGGCTGAATGGCCTCCTCCTGCTCCTAGTTCTTATGTCCTTACATAGAAACATAGAAGATAGGAGCAGGAGGGGGCCAGTGAGCTCTTTGAGCCTCCTCCACCATTCACCATTATCATGGATGACCGTCCAACTCAATAACCCAGTCCTGCTTTCTCCCCACAACCTTTGATCCCATTTGCTCCAAGTGCTATATCTAGCCAGTTCCTGAATACATTCAATGTTTTGGCATCAACTACTTCCTGTGGTAATGGATTCCACAGACTCACACTCTTTGGGTGAAGAAATGTCTCCTCATCTCCATTCAAAATGGCCTACCCCGAATCCTCAGACTGTGACCCCGTGTTCTGGATACACCCACCATTGGGAACATCTTCCCTGCATCTACCCTGTCTAGTCCTGTTAGAATTTATAAGTCTCCATGCACCCCATTCACTCGTCAGAACTTATGCAAAAACAATCCTGACTGGGTCAATCTCTCTTCAGTCTGTCCCGCCATCCCTGGAAGCAGCCTGGTAGACCTTCGCTAGAGACAAATAAACTGCAGATGCTTGGATCCAACATAGACAAGCAGGAGGCTTGAAGAACACGGCAAGCCAGGCAGCATCAGTTCTGAAGAAAGGTTACACCAAAACATCGACTTTTCCATCTCCTGATGCTGCCTGGCTTGCCGTGTTCTTCCAGCCTCCTGCCCTTGGTAAATCTTCACTGAACATTAGACACTTACCACGAGAAGATTTCAGTATAGCTGAAACAAAGCACTGGACAATGAATGTCATAATGTACAGCTCTTCCTTCAGAGAGACTAAAGTTAAAAACTATTTATCAGAAAGCTGTTGGGACAAACTGAAATTAAACCTGATCGAAAGAATTACCAAAGTTCTGGAAATGTGCTGATGGCCTCACATTGAACAGCAATGAAGTGCATTGTTCTCAACCAACAGCTGACACCGAAAAATGGAAGTTATTCACTTGTTGAAAGTCATTCACTTGATCATTGAAATTAGTCACAAAGCAGCTACTCAAAAGACAGTATTATAATAATCCTAATACTGGGACAGATTAAGAGTCAACAACTCAATAGTGGACTGTTGCCTGTTCCTAATTACTTCCACCAGTTTTAAAAATGTTTCACCAAGTGCGTTGTCAGTGAAGTGGACAAACGAAAACTAAGAACATAGAACAGTACAGCACAGAACAAGCCCTTCGGCCCACGATGTTGTGCCGACCATTGATCCTTATGTATGTACCCTCAAATTTCTGTGACCATATGCATGTCCAGCAGTCTCTTAAATGTCCCCAATGACCTCATTTCCACAACTGCTGCAGGCAATGCATTCCATGCTCCCCAACTCTCTGTGTAAAGAATCAGCCTCTGACATCCCTTTTTTTTTAGTTAGATTAGATTACTTACAGTGTGGAAACAGGCCCTTCGGCCCAACAAGTCCACACCGACCCGCCGAAGCGCAACCCACCCATACCCCTTACCTAACACTACGGGCAATTTAGCATAGCCAATTCACCTGACCTGCACATCTTTGGACTGTGGGAGGAAACCGGAGCACCCGGAGGAAACCCACGCTGAGACGGGGAGAATGTGCAAACTCCACACAGTCAGTCGCCTGAGGTGGGAATTGAACCCAGGTCCCTGGCGCTGTGAGGCAGCAGTGCTAACCACTGTGCCACCGTGCTGCCTTCTATACTTTCCTCCAATCAGCTTAAAATTATGACCCCGCGTATTAGCCATTTCTGCCCTGGGAAATAGTCTCTGGCTATCTACTCTATCTATGCATCTCATGATCTTGTATACCTCAATTAGGTCCTCTCTCCTCCTCCTTTTCTCCAATGAAAAAAGTCCAAACTCAGTCAAACTTTCTTCATAAGATAAGACCTCCAGTCCAGGCAGCATCCTGGTAAACCTCCTATGAACCCTCTCCAAAGCATCCACACCTTTCTTATGATAGGGTGACCAGAACTGGACGCAGTATTCCAAGTGTGGTCTAACCAAAGTTTTATAGAGCTGCAACAAGATGTCACGACTCTTAAACTCAATCCCCCTGTTAATGAAAGCCAAAACACCATGTGCTTTCTTAACAACCCTGTCCACTTGGGTGGCCATTTTAAGGGATCTATGTACTTGCACACCAAGATCGTTCTGTTCCTCCACACTGCCAAGAATCCTATCCTTAATCCTGTACTCAGCTTTCAAATTCAACCTTCCAAAATGCTTTACCTCACATTTATCCAGGTTGAACTCCATCTGCAACCTCTCAGCCCATCTCTGCATCCTGTAAATGCCCCGCTGCAGCCTACTCTTTCTTTGACCATTCTGTTATTCCTCACATAAATGTAAAATGCCTTTGTGTTCTCCCTAATCCATTCTGCCAAGCCTTTCTTGTGCCCCCTCCTGGCTCTCCTCAGACCATTTTTGAGTTCCTTCCTCGCCTGCCTGTAATCCTCGAGAGTACAAAGAACAGTACAGCACAGAAACAGGCTGTTCGGCCCACCAAGACTGTGCTGACACATGATGCCATCCTGAACTAAAATCCTTTCACTTCTACGTTCTTCATATCCCTCTATTCCCTCCTATCCATATTGAGACACATAAATTCACACAATATTTCCTTTCACTTCTTGAGCATCTTATCCACTTATGCTGCCACTTTCAGGGAACAATGGACCTGTATGCCTGGAATCCTCTGTATGTTGATGGTATTAAGAGTTCTGTGATTTATGTATACTTCTGTCCTGAATTAAATCTTCCAAAATGCATCACCTCACATTTTTATGGATTAAATTCAATCTGTCATTTCTCTGCCAAAGTCTCCAACTGCTCTCTATCCTGCTGTATTCTCTGGCAATCTTCCTCACTACCCGTAGCTCCCCAACCTTCATGTCATCTGTAAACTTACGAATTAGACTACCTACATTTCCATCCAAATCATTTGTATAGATTGCAAACAACAGGGATCCCAGCACTGATCCCTGTGGATCCCACTGCTCACAGACTCCCAGTCAGAAAAACGCACTCCAATGCTACTCTCTGTCTTCTATGACCAAGTCATTTCTGTATCCACCTAACCAGATCACTGCGGATCCCACCTCACATCATCTTCTGTACCAGCCTGCCAGGAGGGACCTTGACAAAGGCCTTGCTAAAGTCCACATGGACGACATCTACCATCCTGCCCTAATCACTCATCTTTGCCACTTCCGCAAAAAAATAATCTAGTTTGTAAGACACTACCTTCCCTGGACAAGGCAATGCTGTCTATCGATAATAAACCAATTTTTTCCAAATGTGAAGAAACACTATCCTGAAGAATCTTCTCCAATAATTTCCCTACCACTGCTGTTAGACTCGCTAGCCTGTAATGTCCCAGATTAACCCTGTTGCCCTTCTTAAATAAAACAAAAACATTGGTTACTCTCCAGTCATCGGGGACCTTTCCTGTGATGAAAATGGATACAAAGATTTCATACAAGGCCCAGAAATTTGGGCACCTGTCTCATAAAACATAGAACTCAGCATTCTGGGACAGATTTATCAGGTCCTGGGGACTTGTCTACCTTAATGATTTTCAAAACATACAACACTTCCTCCTTTTATTGCATTGATATGCCCTAGAATATCACCATCCACTATACCTTTCTCCTTTGTGAATTCTGACGCAAAATATTTATTCAGGAGCTCACCCACTTTCTTTAGTTCCATGCATAAATTCCCTGTCTTTTTCCTTGAGTCAACCTATCCTCTCCCTAGCTACCCTCTTACTCCTTCTATATGTTTAGAATGTCTTGTGATTTTCCTTAATCTTGTTTTCTAAGGCATGTCATTACTTCTTTCACCTCCTTATCTACTTGTTTGAGTTCTTTCCTGCTATTTTCATATTTTTAGAGGACTCTGTCATCAGTTTCCTAAACTATCCCGATACCTCCATTTGTTTCTGACTAAAATCTCAATTTATCTTGTCATTCAAGTTTCCCAAATTTTGTCATCCTTATCCATTATTTTCATATGAGTGTGCAGGTTTTGAACTCTAATCTACTCACCTATAAAAGATTCCCACATGTTAAATGTGGATTTATCCTCAAACAGTCAAACTCAACCTACATTCCTCAGTTCCTGCTTAATATTGTGGCAGTTAGCTATCCCCTCATTTAATACTTACACCGAAGATTACTCCTATAGGTAATAGCTGCCAAGATTGGACTGGGTTGGTCTAGGTCAAAAAAATCACAAGACACCAGGTTATAGTCCAATGGGTTTATTTGAAAGTACAAGCTTTCACAGAGCTGCTCCTTCATCATTACTATCACCTGATGAAAGAGCAGCATTCTGAAAGCTTATATTCTCAAATAAACCAGTTAGACAATCCCAAAAGTAACACCCTCGGAAAGGGACAAAGAGTTCCGTTTGTGGATTAACTGGATTCTATTTCCAAACAATCCTTTATGAAAAACACTATTGAGCCTTCCGCAAATTCCCACAATATTTACCCTCTATGTCGCTCTATCCATCAGAGAAAGGATATCACCCAGAGCGATCTATATTGTTGAGCTGGGTCATTGGAATCCCCTTCCTCTCTGATGAGCAGCTGACTCTCTCCCACAAAGGTGAGTCTCATAGGTCAGTGTGAATTTTCTCACTCTCTGTCCAGATGGTCAGAGCTCCAGTGCTGGACCAGGCCAATTCTTCACTGAGGGGCTGGGTGTGTGGTTTTACTGCTCCTCAGGTGCTGCCTGACCTGCTGTGCTTTTCCAGCACCACTCTAATCTAGACTCTGGTTTCCAGCATCTGCAGTCATTGTTTTTACACTTATTACTTAATCCCACTCCCCTCTCCTCCCACCTTACCCCGACCTTCCTGAATATTCTGTAGCCTTTGGCCGATAGGGTTACGAGCCAGATTCAGCACATCCAATAGGGTTGTACCAACACCCCTCACTGGCGCCAAGCTGATGAGTTGTCCAGTGCACATCCTCAGACAGTGGCTGGAAGTCATGATGCCAAAGTCTGATCAATAATTCTCCAACACACAAGCCTCAGGCTTGGTTGTATATGGTTCCCCCTGAATCTCTGTGACCTCTATGCCCTTGATTTTCACCATTCCCTGCGGCCAATAGCTGCTGAGTGCTGTTTAATTTAGCTTGGGCCAATTTTCCAGCAGGCCTGATTTCTCTGGCTGGGGGTCAGTTTAGAATGTCCAATATTGGGTCGAGGGTTGCTGGGAAAAGCAGCGACTTGTAAAAAATTGGACCAGGAAATCTGAAATAAAGTCATAAAATGCTGGAGAAATGTCAGGTCTGGCAGCATCTGTGGAAAACGAAACAGTTAGTGATTGAACAATTATGATTCCAAGTCTCATGTGGCTCTTCAGAAGAAGAAGGATCTAGTTGGATTCAAAATATTAATTCTGTTTCTTTCTCTACAAATGTCACCCAAGAAATAAATTACCTTACATTAAGAAAAAGAAGTAATTCAGCTTAGACAGCATTGCTGTCTCGATTTACCAAATAGTCACTGTTAAGATTTCTCGAATCTGAACCCATGCCAGTTCCCGTGTAACACCGTGGCCTGCCTTTTCAATCACCAGAATCGAAAAATAAAATGGAAAAACCTGCGGATGTTGTAAATCAGAAGCGAAGACAGAAGTTGCTGGAGAAGCTCAGCAGGTCTGGCAGCACCTGCCCAGCGAAATCAGAGTTAACGTTTCAAGCTGAGTGACCCTTCCTCAGAACTGATGGTAGCTAAGAAAGTGTCGGTTTATATGCAGAAGATAGGATGGGGCAGGGGGTTAGGGGTAAATGACAGCTGGGGATGGAGTCTAAAGAGAGAAAAGAATAGTTGGACAGACAAATGAGTGGTTAACTAGGGTCTAGGGGTGAATAGTTATTAATGGAGACTGTTAGTGACTAAAAACACATAGTATGTAATGACAGACTATGCAATACCAAGGCCTGGTGTGTGGGGTAGGGGGCTAAGATATGGAAGAGTTCAGGGCCTAACATTAATGAACTTGATATTGAGACCGGAGGGCTGCAAGGTCCCCAAATGGAAAACGAGGTGTTGTCCTTCCCGAATGCACTGAGCTTTGTTGGAGCACTCCAACAAGCCTGACACAGAGATGTTGGCCAGGGAACAGGGTGGTGTGTTAAAGTGAAAGGCAACGGGAAGCTCAGAGTCTTTTTGTGGCAGAATGTAGGTGTTCCACAAAGGGGTCACCCAGTCTGCACTTCATTTCCCCAGTGTGGAAGAGACCACTCTGTGAGCAGCGAGCGCAGTAGATTAGATTATGGGAGGTACAGTGAAAGTGCTGTTTCAACTGAAAGGTATGTTTGGGCCATTAGATACAGAGGATGGAAATGTGCAGGAGTTACACCTTCAGCAGTTGCAGAGAAGGTGCTGTGGGGCTGTAGGGAGGGGTGGGGGGGTGGGTGGGAGGTGTTGTGAGTGAAGGAAGAGTGGACCAGGTTGTCCCGAAGGGAACGGTTCCTGTGGAAGATGGACAAGGGAGGGGAGGGGAATATGCATCTGGTGTTGGCATCTCACTGGAGGTTGTGGATTGATACCGATGATCTTCTGGATGTGGATACTGGTTCAAATTTAGGGAAGAACATGGACATGGGGAATCCTATTATAAGTAACATAGGAAATAGGAGCAGGAGTCGGCCATCTGGTCCTTTGACAATGCTCCATCATTCAATAACATCATGGCTGATATTTTCATGTCTTCAGCTCCACAAACCTGCCCTCTCACCATAACAGTGGTGGGCGGCATGGTGGCACAGTGGTTAGCACTGCTGCCTCACAGCGCCAGAGACCCAGGTCTGATTCCTGCCTCGAGTGACTGTCTGTGTGGTGTTTGCGTGTTTTCCCCGTGTCTGTGTGGGTTTCCACTCACAAACCACAAATGTGCGGGTTAGTTGAATTGACATGCTAAATTGCCCATAGTGTTCAGAGATGTGTGGATTAGGTACACTAGCCAGCAGAAAATGTAGAGTTATACGGTAGGGGAATGGGTTTGGGTGGGTTACTCTTCAGACGGTCAGTGTGGACTTGTTGGGTCAAATGGCCTGTTTATACACTGTATTGATTCTATGCTTCCTTTACAGTTCAAAAAAATACCAATTTTAGCTTTAAAAACATTCTTTGATTTCGCCTCAACTATTTCACTGGGTGGAGAATTCTACAGATTCACAACTCTCCAGTTGGAAACGTTCCTTCTCAGTTTGATCCTAAATCTGCTGCCCCTGATTTTGAGGCAATGCCCTATTGTCATAGTTTCACCCATCAGTGGAAACACTTACTCTATGTCTAACTTATTTATTCCCTTCATAACGTTGCATGTTTCTACAAGCTCCCCTGCGTTCTTCTGAATTCCAATGAATATAATCCCAGTCTACTCAGTCTGTCCTAATAAACCAACCCCTTCACCTCCAGAATGAATCTCCTCTGTAGCCCCTCCAGTGCCAGGACATCCTTTCTCAAGTAAGGAGATCAAAACTGCACACAGTACTCCAGGTGTGGCCTCACCAGCACCCTGTACAGCTGCAACATAACCTCACTGCTTTTAAACTCAATCCCATTAGCAATGGAGGACAAAATTCCATTCGTCTTTTTAGTTACCTGCTGTACCTGCAGACCAACCTTCTGTGATTCACACACAAGGACACCCAGGACCCCCTGCACAGCAACATGCTGCAACTGTTTGCCATTTAAATAATCGCCTTTTTACTGTTATTCCTACCGAAATGGATGACTTCACGTTTATTAACACTGTATTCCATCTGCCAGACCTTTGCCCACTCACTTAAAGTATCTATGTTCCTCTGTAGTGTTTCACAGTCCTCTGTACACTTTGCTCAGCCACTCATCTTAGTGCCATCAGCAAATGTTGACACCTAGCCCCCAACTCCAAATCATCAATGTAAATTATGAATAGTTGCGGCCCTAACACTGATCCCTGAGGCACACCCACTAGCCACTGATCGCCAACCATTCATCCCCACTTTTTGCTTTTTGTTCATCAACCAATCCTCCTATCTATGCTAATACATTGCCCCCAGAACACTATGCATCTTTACTTTATACAGCAGCCCTTTTGTATGACTCTTTGTCGAATGTCTTTTGCTGTTACTGGAGGGAAGAGAGGGGGTTCAGGGTGGAAATTTGGGAAATGGTCAAACCCGGTTGAACGCCCTGTCAACAACGGTGCTGGGGAATCCCCGGTTCAGGAAACAGGTGGATATTTCAGAGGCGCTGATTTGTCGAATTTGGCCTCATCTGAACATATGCCAGAATACGAGAGAATGGAGTGGAGTCTTGACAGGATGCAGGCTGTGAGGATGACCAGGTAGCTTTAGGAGTCAGACAATCAAAACTATTGTCGCTTCCAGGGCACTTCCATATTCACTGAGTGCTGGGCACCAACACCTCAAGTTTCACAGAAGCGACAAAGTTAGAAAGCAGCAAGAAGCCATTTAACCCCTCAGTTCTGCTCCACCATTCATTATGATCATTGCTGATCATCGCACTCAGTACCCTAATCTGTGGGTGGCATGGTGGCTCAGTGGTTAGCACTGCTCCTCACAGCACCATCGTCCTAGGTTCGGTTCTAGCCTCAGGCGACTGTCGTGTGGAATTTGCACATTCTCCCCATGTCTGTGTGGGTTTCCTCCGGGTGCTCTGGTTTCCTCCCACAATCCAAAGATGTTGGGGTCAGGTGAATTGGCCATGCTAAATTGCCCATAGTTTTAGGTGCATTAGTCAGAGGGGGGTGGATTACTTTTCGGCAGGTCGGTGTGGACTTGGGCTGAAGGGCCTGTTTCCACACTGTAGGGAATCTAATCTAATCTTGCTCTCCCCACATATCCCTTTGTCAACAAGAGAAACCTCCTTCTAGAAAGCAAAGGATGCTTTGGCCTTAACCACTTTCTGTTGTAATTAATTCCACAGGCTCCCCACTCTCTGGGTGCAGATATTTCTCCTGATCGCTTTCCTGAAAGGTTTACCTCTTATCCTTAAATGATAAATTGAATTGAATGATTTATTGTCACTTGCATTTAAAAAATAAATACAGTGATAAATATAATATGTCGTCACGCTCAGTTGCCATTTTGATTTACAGAAGATGTTAAGGTCTCAGGCTGAAATTAAGATGTAAGACTTAAATATGAGTAAAACAGACTTCATCTTCCTCCTTTCTTGTGCTCTGTTCAGTATTGGTTGGTGTCAGTCTCCCCATAATAGGCTCCGGGCCCACCAACGCCCCCACATCGCTGTCAATTCCAGGAGTGCCAATCTAAGCCTACCGCATCGAGCTGAAGCCCAATGTCCCCAATTCCGACGCTGATTGCAGATGCTGCTTTCTCTGCCAACGTTGCCATGATGCCCATTCCGTCACCACATCACAGCTGTACCCAACCAACATTGAGGTCGCTGATCATCAGGCACCATCTTTCACCTTCGGGCCTACCTCATCCATCTCAATGTTGCAGTTGACATTGTTGATAACAGGTCCCATGCTCACCCCTCCACCAACTGCTCTGGCCCCATCTTACCGGAATATTCCAAGATGAGCCCCCTGATTCTGGAGTCCCCCACCATTCCTCGATCTAACCTGTTTAGTCTTGTTAGAATGATATAGATTCCTCTGAGATCCTAAACCTCCAGTGGTTACAATCCTAAATGACTCAATCTCTCCTCTGTGTTTGGTCCTGTCATCCAAGTAATCAATTAGGTAAAGTTTCACTAAACTCCCTCTGTAGCAAGAGCACCCTCCCTCAGATAAGGAAACCAAAACTGCTCACAATATTCCAGGTGTGGCCTCACCAATGCCCTGTATAATGGCTAAGACATCCTTGTTCCTATACTCATCGCATCTCGCAATGAAGGCCAACTTACCATTTGCCTTCTTCACTGCCTGCTGAAAATGCTTTCTTCCAGGGACTGGTGCATAAGGACACCTAGGTCTCATTGAAATTTCCCCACTCTCAATCTCCAAACATTAATAATAATAATAATAATAATCTGCTTCCTGTTTTTGCTACCAAAGTTTTTGCAACCTTACATTTATCTTCACAATACTGCATTTGCCATGTATTTGCTCACTCACTCACATGTCCGAATAGAGTATAGAACATTACAGCACAATACAGGCCCTTTGGCCCTCCAAGTTGCACTGACCTGTGAAATCCATCTAACCTACATTATTCCATTACCATCCATATATTTTTCCAATGACCATTTAAATGCCCTTAAAGTTGGCAAGCCTACTCCTGTTGCAGGCAATGCGTTCCACACCCCTACTACACTCTGAGTAAAGAAATTACCTCTGACATCTGTCCTATATCTACCACCCCTCAATTTAAAGCAATACCCCATAATATTAGTCATCACCATCCAAGGAAAAAGAGGCTCACTGTTCACCATTTCTATTATGTCTCTATTAAGTCACCTCTTAACCTTTTTCTCTCCAATAAAAATAGTCTCAAGTCCCACAGCCTTTCCTTATAAGACCTTCCCTTTATACCAGGCAACATCCTGGTAAATCTCCTCTGCCCCTATAATGTGGCGATCAGAACTGAACACAATACTCCAATGCAGCCGCACCAGAATTTGGTACAGCTGCAACATGACCTCATCGTTTCGCAACTCAATCCTTCTACCATAAAAGCTAACACACTTTCCGTCTTCTTGACAACTTGATCAAAGTGAGTGGCAATGTTGTCAGATCTCTGGATCCTCCTCACAGAATAGCCTTATGCCACCTGGAGATTTTGAAACGTTGCATTTATCTTACTCATCTGAATGCATTTATCTATCTTGTTAATCACAAACGTCCTGGTACTAATCTCAGTCACTGCCTGCCATTCAAAAAGGGAGCATTCATTCCATTTATTCCTACTCTTTGTTTCTTGTTTGCTGAGCAATTTTCTATCCACCTCAATACACTACCCCACCTCCAGTGCCATGCAAACATCACCTGCTCTGCTCACTTGAAAGCCATTGAGTAGCTTTGCCATTCAGGTGGAGATGGTGGGCAATGTCTCCATGCTGGAGTGTCAGTGGAAGACTCCACTGCTGCGCTAAGATATGGGCACCCTTAGTGGCTGAGGTTCCAGCTGCTCCCTGGATCTGGAGACAGGTGAGGGTCAGGCGATGGTGACTTTTGCTTTTTTGATCTACATAAAGCTAGAGTTGTCCAGCCATCACTTTGAATGGTCAACTCCTGTAGGGAATAGCGAATGGTCACAGCTTTGGCTGTTATGACAGATACAGCAGAGGCCGGAGGAGAAGTGGTCTGAGAGAAGTGCCAGGTTCCATTCATACCAACATCACATATCCTCCACCCCCACTTCCAGCGGCACCAACTTGGATCCCCACCATATTATTCTGGACAGGGTTTAGGCCAACGTGATCTGCATGCATTATCAATAGAAAACCTCCAGCCAGCGCCTGAATGGAGCCTTAATAAGCTTGGCAATGAAAGATAATTGCCATAATTGGTAACCTACTGAGTCCTGAGAGGAAGCCAATCTGTCCTCAGCCCTTGGGCCTGGAATCTTATCAGTGAACCTGTGCAAAGGCTTTTGGCACCAATTTGCATAATCCGAGAACAATCCTTACTCTGACACAATTAAAAATCCTACTAGTGACTCATCAATATCCCCTCTATATTTAGGCATTGAAAATCTTCGTTCTGCACAGATCATTCATCCTTTTTCAACAGGAACCACAGTACTTGATTACATTTTTCTGAATTTACTCACTTGGTTAGGTACCACACCCAATCAGCAAGATCAAATGAATCTGCTTTTATCTTGCATTGTTTACACTTTTGCGATGTCCCCCAGCTTTTGCAAGGCATTTTGATGGGGTCATTGCATTTACTTTCGCAAACACAACAGCACAATTCAGTATAAGACCACAAGAAATAGAAAGAGGAGTAATAAATTGAACCTTCCCTGTCATCCAATAAGATCATGACTGATCTGACATTCCCCATTTCTACTTTCCTACCCCTTCCCTTAACCCTTGATACCCCAATTGATCAAGAATCTCTCTATCTCAGCCTGAAATATCTCGAAAGATTCTGACCCCACAGCTGTCCCTGGCAAGGAGTTCCAAAGACTCACAACCCTGTGAGAGAAGAGATTCCTCCTCATCTCAGGCTTTAATAGGTATCCCTTTATTCTGAGACTCTACCCTCTGGTCCCAGACTCTCCCAGAAGGGGAAGCATCCTCTCAGCATTTACCCTGTCAAGCCTTTCAAGAATCTGATATGTTTCAATGAGGTCATCTCTCATTCTTCTTCATTAGAGTGAATAAAGTCCTGACCTGTTTAACCTTTGCTTATAAGACAACCCACCCTCCAGGGACCATCAACAGTAAATGAGATCAATAACCTGGCAATCAGTTTATGGAGTCACAGACTCACAGAATTGCTACAGCACAGCAGGAGGCCATTTGGCCCATCTTGCCTGGATTGACTCTTCAAAATCAATCTCCTTTTTTTCCCCCCCGAATAGCATTATTTCTATTTCTACACCATTTCTACCCAAATAGTCATTGAATACTCTCTCAAATGCCTCAGTTGGACTTGTCTCCACCACATTCACAGGCAATATGTCCCAGACCCAAACTCCTCAAGTTTTTCTCTCATCGCGTTTGCTACTTTTGCAAATCAGTTCAATCTAAGCTCTCTCGTTCATGTTCTGTTCATGAGTGGGAACAGAATTTCCCTATTTCATCCATCCAGCCTGGACGTGATTTTGTAAACTTTCATTAAATCTCCTCCAAAAACCTTCTTGTCCCCAAGGAGAACTTCTTTAAAATGTCCTCATCATTGAGGTTTCTCATTTCAAAACGGCTCGTGTAAATCTGTACTCTCCTCAATGCTTTCTCATCCTTCCTATAATGAGGGGCCTACAATTGTAAATAATATTCCAACTGAGGTCTAACAACTGTCTTGTACAAGTTCAACATCACCTCCTTGCTTTAGTACTCTGTGCGCCTAATTAAAAAAAAGGACAGGCAGGAGGCTGGAAGAACACAGCAGGCCAGGAAGCCCCTAATAATAAAGCCATGGATACAGTATGCTTTATTATCTGCTCTGTCTACTTGTTCTTCCACCTTCAAAGATCTGTGCACACAACAGATCCCTCTCCTCCCGCACCCGTTTAGAATTGTATCCCATATTTTATATTGACTTTCTATTTTCTTCCAACCAAAGTGCAATACCTTCACATCCCTCTGCATTGAACAACATCTGCACTTCTCCAGCTTCAATATTTCAATATTCTTTTTGGAGTCTCACACTGTCCTCCCCACAGATTAGCATTCCTCAAGTTTTAAAAGATACAAAGGAGACCTAAAGGGCAACTTTTTCACGCAGAGGGAGGTACGTCTATGGAATGAGCTACCAGAGGAAGTAGTGGAGGCTGGTACAATTGCAACATTTAAAAGGCATCTGATTGGGTATATGAATAGGAAGGGTTTGGAAGGATATTGGCCGGGTGCTGGCAGGTGGGATGAGATTGGGTTGGACTGAAGGGTCTGTTTCCATACTGTACATCTCTATGACTCTATGTCATCAGCAAACTTTGAAATTGTGCCTTGCTCATAAAGGTTTAGATCATTAATATATATATTGAATTATGAATGATGCCTGGATAAATTCCTGCTCTCCTTTAGATAAAGCCCATCTGAATTTTTTTACCGTGATTATTTCAAATCAACGGCAAAAGGTTTCCAACAGATACCACCTCACGTAACCTCATTCTCACTCAGACTTCCTCACACCGAAACATGAGGCAGAATTTAGTGCCACCTCACCCTCAAAGGTGCACAGGGAAATGGGATGGAGGGGCAATAAATTGGTTTGGAATATTCGAGTTGGTGAGTATGGCACTATCTTGAGCCCCTTCATTAATTCTGCGTTGGGAATTCATTGGCTTTTTCCATCAATTCCAGTCAAAAAAAATCCAATTGGGGCACTTAAAAGGCCAATTAAGGGTTTCAGCCACTATTTGTGGGTTGGACTCACAGAGATCTACAGCACAGAAAAAGACCCTTCGGCCCATCACATTCACACCAGTCAAAAACAACCATCTAACTATTTCAATCTTATTTCCAGCATTTGGTCCATAGCTGCGTGCATCTAACGTGACCATTTGCATACTTTCTTCAATGTGATGAGGATTTCTGCCTCTCCCACCCTCACAGGCAGTCAGTTCCATATTCCAAACACCCTCTGGATGAAGATGTTTTTCCTCACATCCCCTTGAAACCTTCTGCCCCTTACTTTCATTCCATGCCCCCTTCATCAAAGGGAATCTATCGCTCCATCAAGAGGAAAGCTTGGGTTTCCCAACAGTGGTTGGGGGTAGGAGGCTAGGGGTGTCGAGGGCCATGGGAGAGGAGGTGGCACTGGGGAAGTGGGTTGAGGTGAGGGCAAGCTTCCCAGTGTCCCCTTGTGGACCTGCAAGTAACCTGGAGAGAGTGTGCCTGCATTTTGGACACCTTATGATTAATGGAAGGGTGATCATTAAGGGCTTCTCCAATGGAAGTCCCCTTCCCCCACTTACTTCCTCCACCTCAAATTATTCAGTTCCAGCAATTCCCCCCAACACCCCTCTCTCTTTTCAAAACCAGACTCATGATGACATCACCCCTCACCCAGCACCCAGTTTTACTCAGGGCTTCAGCCATGATCTTTGTTTATGGGGCCCTGCTGCAGTACAGGCATTGGCCATCACTCCCTGTGGCGTTGTTGGTACTGGAGAGTAGGGACAACAAACACTGACCTAATTGGCTTTTAATCTAGCCAGGAATCTCAGGAACATTTCTGGGCTGTTTTCCTCCAGCTCCTCAACAAATAAACAGTCTCCCTCACCCTGCTCCCCAGCCTGATCCCACTGCACTCATTATGTCCTCATGCCCTGATATAACGACGTCAAATGATATCCAATTTAAGGGCATGTGATATGCTAAAGATAGCTTTGCCAAAACCTCTTTTACATTCAAAAAAGCTACCTAATAGGAATGCAATGATCTTGGCAAAGTATTTTTGGCTGTCTTCCTATTGCTATTATGCCTGGTATCTCTTTATCAGTTGTGCATTGTGTCACAATTTATTTTATTCATTGTCATGCATTACTAAAAGTCAAAGACCGTCTTGAAGAGATAGATCTGCTTCTGAACAATGAACAGTACAGGAGACAAAGACTATTCAAACCAGGTCCTTCATTATTGTACGAACCATTCTGCCAGGTTCTGTACCTGATGGCAGGATTTGTTAGGTTCACCCCCCCAGAAGGCCAATCTGACCTCTGCAGCAGAGACTGTGGGGACAGGGGTTATCTGAGGCTGGTGGGATAGCTAACACCAGTTCATTGTTCAACACCTGTTCAAAACGAGCATTGAGCTCGTTGCATTGAGCTCACCAGGAAGGGACTCAGTGTTGTCAGTGATTCTACTCAACATTGCTTTGTAACCCATTAAACTGTGTAAGCTTTGACACAGTCAAAGTGTATTGTGTGGTTACTCTGGGACTATCGTTTAGTTTGGTATGTTTCATGGTGTCCCTGATGTCTTTGTAAAGATCATACCTGGATTTTCTGTATAGGTCAGGGTCACTCAACTCGACTTGAACTCCTCACACTATATATGACTGAGACAAGATTTCATAAAAATTTATAACATTCTAACAGGATGAGGGTAAACACAGGAAGGATTTTCCTATTGACCTTAAATTTATCTGATTTGATTCATTATTGTCACATGGACTGTGATACAGTGAAAAGTATTGTTTTGTGTGCTAACCAGATAAATCATACCTTACATAAGTATATCAGGGTAATAGAGCAGAATGTAGGATATAGTGTCAGAGCCACAGGGAAGGTGCAAAGAAAGATCATCTCTCACATGTGAGAGGTCTGTTCATTGCCCGATAACAGTAGGGAAGAAGCTGTTCTTAAATCTGCTGGTAAGTTTTTTCACACTTTTATATTTGCTGCCCAATGGAAGAGGCTGGGAGAAAGTATAACTGGGATGAGAAGGGTTTTTGATGATGTTGGCTGCTTTCCCAAGGCAGTGGCAAGTGTAGACAGATTCAGTGCTTGGAAGGCTGGTTTATGTGATGGTCTGGGCTGTATTCACAATTCTCTGTACTTTCTTCCAGTGTTGGGCAGAGCAGTTGACATACAAAGCTATGATGCATCTGGATAAAATGCTCTCTATGGTGCATTTATAAAAAATGGTAAGAGTCATGTGGACATACTGAATTTGCTTATCCTTCAGAGGAAGTAATGGTGTTGATCTTCTTTCATGACTGTAGTATCAATGCAGATGATTGTGGTCTGTGGATCAGGAAGTCAAGGATCCAGTTGCACAGGGGGGGAGCAGAGTTCTAAGTCTCGGAGTTTCGAGATGAGTTTGGTTTGAATTATGGTGTTGAGGGTGGAGTTAAAGTCACTAAATAGGAGGCTGACATGGGTATCTTTTGTTATCCAGATGTTCCAGGGATGAGTATAGGACCAGGGAGATGGCATCTGCCATAGAACTATTGAGCCAGTTGTTGAATTGCATTGAATCGCGGTAAAGTGGGAAACTGGAGCTGATGTGAGCCATGACCAGCCTCTTGAAGCACTTCATCATTGTGGAGGTCAGAGCCACCAGGCGGTAGTCATTGAGGCATGCTGGGTGATTCTTCTTTGGCACTATGAATGATGGTGGTCTTCCTGATTCAGCTGGGAACCTCACATCATAGTAAGGAGAGGTTAAAGATGTCAGCGAATACTCCCACCAGCTGGTCCGCACAGGAGCTGAGTGCACTGTCAGAACCATCATCCGGACCAGTCGCTTTCCATGGATGCACCCTCCGGCAGGTCTATCTGACTCCTGCGGCAGTGACTATGGGTATGGGGGTATATGAGGCTGGTGGGATAGCTAACGCCATTTCACTGTCCTTCTGTTCAAAACAAGTGTAGATTGCATTGAGATCAGCGGGGAGGGATACATTGTTGTCAGTGATTCTATTTAAGTTTGCTTTGTAATCCATAAATTGTGTAAGCTTTGACACAGTCAAAGTGTATCATGTGGTTAGTCTCGACTCTCGTTTAGTTTGGCATTGTCTCATAGTGTCCCTCATGCCTTTGCAAAGATCATACCTGGATTTCCTGTATAGGTCAGGGTCACTCGACTTGAACTTCTTAGCCCTGGACTTCAGTCGGGAGTGGATCTCCTGGTTTATCCATGAGTTCTGCTTGGGGATCACTTGGATTAACTTCTTTGGCACATAGTCCTCTACACTCTTACTGATGAGGTCTGTGACTATAGTGGCATACTCATTTAGGTTGGTCACTGAGTTCTTAAATATGGACCAGTCTATCAACTCCAGGCAGTCATGTAAGAGCTCACCTGTTACCTCCGGCCAATATTGTACCACATTCTGTACCAGATCCTCATTTTTCAGTTTCTGCTTGTAAGCCGGGAGAAGGAGCAAAACATTACAGTCTTATTTTCCAAAATGTGGCTGGGGGTTGGGGAGGGTAGGCATCTTTGATGGTTGTGTAGCAATGGTCCAGGGTGTTCGAGTCTCTGGTGAGACAGGAGACGTGTCAGTGGTAGCTTGAGGCACACGCTGTTCATTTCCGTATGAGGTGGGATGTAAACTGCTGTCAGGATAGTGGAAGTGACTTCCACAGCAGGCAGTAAGGACGGCGCTTCACCATTAAATACTCTAGGGCCAAAGAGCAGTAATTCATAAGGGTTGCAATGTCTGAGCACTAGGGGTGTTGACCAGCAGGCAGACCCCTCTGCCTTTTGCCTTGCCCAAGGACATTGTGTGGTCCATCAGGTGGATTGAGAGACCCTCAGGTTGTAAGGCACAGTCAGGTATAGCAGGAATGAATCATCTCTCAGTTCCCTCTGGGGAATGAGTCTAAATTTAAGTTAGTATAGCTTCATTTCAATGGCTTGGACATTTGCCAGGAATATGGTGGGGAAGGGGGATTTAAAAGCATGTTGCTTTTGGCTGACCTGCAAGCCAGCACATCGCCCACATTTCCGGGATATGTATCTGCTTCTGAATAGGCCCAGGAATTGGCATGAGCAATCTGCCATTCCAGAAGATAAGCGGGTACATCCGATAGGGTCCTGGACACTGGCCATGGCTTTGGGCACTGCACGGGATCAGTCTGGTTAGGTCTGTACGTGATCAGAGTCTAGATTAGAGTGGTGCTGGAAAAGCACATCAGGTCAGGCAGCATTCGAGGAGCAGGAAAATCAACGTTTCAGGCAAAAGCCCTTCATCTGGTACAGAGTGGACCTTCACGTGGTCAGGTCCACTCCACAGAATTGGGTCGCCAATTGACAGCTGGGTCGGGTCTTTGAGAAGCTGGTAAGTGGCTGGTCTTGCTGTTGCCGTGATTGCGGTTCCAGCATCGACAGTTCGGCCCTGTTGGTTCATGAAGTTGGCATCTCCAGAAGGTCCTGGTCTTCATCAGGGTAAGATCCAGTCAGGACGTTGGCTGTTTCTGGAGGTTGGAAGGTCACCAGATCTGTAAGTAAATTTAAGAGAACATTATTGGTAATTCTAACAGACTTATCATTGAAATTTGAAAGAGTGGAATGATAATAAAAGAAATGGGACAAGGATCTGCTGGGGACAGCTCACAAAGAGTCACCATGCTCCTGTGCTATCTCGAGGATGGACTTCAGGGGAATCCAGTACCAGGAGTCACAGTCAAAGGATGTAGAATAAGCAACTTAGGGTGAAGAAAGTCTTGAGAGAGTGTTGAGCTTGTGGAATTCTACGCTACAGAAAGCAGTTAAGGCCAAAACATTGAATATTTACAGAAGGAGCTATCATTTTTAGGGCTAAAAGGGTCAAAGGGAAATCAGGACAGTGTACAAATTTGGATGATCAGCTATGATCATATTGAATGTTAGAGAAGGCTTGAATGGTCTGCACTCCTGCTCTGATCTTATATGTTTCTAAGCTTGACTGTAGGAATTGTTCAGAACATTCCTTCTAGCCATTCCCAATTTGTCCGAGGGGCTTTTATCCAATTAACAGTAGTCACCCATGATAGGATTAGGTTCATGGTCTAAAGGGTTAAGGTTAAAGGTTAAACTAGTGATAAAGGCACACAGGAGGTGGCAACACCCGGGTACCTATGACAAACATGACATTTGCTATTGATATGCTACAGTGCTCTAAATACTTGGAGCAGTGACATTCCATTTCCAATCTGTGTCTGAGAGAGTGAGCACAACAGAAAACGATGACACTGAATGGGTTAATGCAGAAAGAGACTGGCATTCAAAGCAAATGTACCATTCAATGGCATGGCCACATAAACAGCATGGTATTTAGATATGGAATCCTGTATAAGTATTTTCTTATGTATGATCAATTCAGTGAACTGACTCCAGCAGCTAACAATAGTGATTTGGAACCACACTTGGCTGATTCCTATCCCTAATGATTGCAGAAAATGAGGACAGAGAAAGTGGTGAGATGTGGAAGGCAACAGATTCAAAAAGACAGAATATGCATTAGATCCAGCTGCATTTGTGCTGGAAAGTCAATGCATCTAATCTCCTGACATGCAACTTCACCAACACATTCCACCCTGAACTTAGATTTACCTGGACCATCTCTGACACCTCCCTCCCCTTCCTGGACCTCTCCATCTCCATTAATGATGACTGACTTAACACTGACATTTTTTACAAAACCCATCGACTCCCACAGCTACCTGGATTACACCTCTTTCCACCCTATGTCTTGCAAAAATGCCATCCCGTATTCCCAATTCCTCCGCCTTCGCTGTATCTGCTCCCAGGAGCACCAGTTCCACCATAGAACACACCAGATGGCCTCCTTCTTTAGAGAATGCAATTTCCCTTCCCACGTGGTTAAAGATGCCCTCCAACGCATCTCGTCCACATCCTGCACCTCTGCCCTCAGACCCCACCCCTCCAACCGTAACAAGGACAGAACGCCCCTGGTGCTCACCTTCCGCCCTACAAACCTTTGCATAAACCAAATCATTCACTGACATTTCCGCCACCTCCAAAAAGACCCCACCACCAGGGATATATTTCCCTCCCCACCCCTTTCCACCTTCCGCAAAGACCGTTCCCTCCGTGACTACCTGGTCAGGTCCATGCCCCCCTACAACCCACTCTCCCATCCTGGCACCTTCCCCTGCCACCGCAGGAACCGTAAAACCTGTGCCAACACCTCCTCCCTCACCTCTATCCAAGGCCCTAAAGGAGCCTTCCACATCCAAGAAAGTTTTACCTGCATATCCACTAATATCATTTCTTGTATCTGTTGCTCCCGATGCGGTCTCCTCTACACTGGGGAGACTGGGCGCCTCCTAGCAGAGCGCTTTAGGGAACATCTCCGGGATACCCGCACCAATCAACCACACCGCCCCGTGGCCCAACATTTCAACTCCCCCTCCCACTCTGCCGAGGACATAGAGGTCCTGGGCCTCCTTCACTGCCGCTCCCTCACCACCAGACGTCGGGAGGAAAAATGCCTCATCTTCCACCTTGGAATACTTCAACCCCAGGGCATCAATGTGGACTTCAACAGTTTCCTCATTTCCCCTTCCCCCACCTCACCCTAGTTCCAAACTTCCAGCTCAGCACTGTCCCCGTGACTTGTCCTACCTGCCTATCTTCTTTTCCACCTATCCACTCCACCCTCTCCTCCCTGACCTAGCACCTTCATCCCCTCCCCCACTCACTCATTGTACTCTATGCTACTTTCTCCCCATCCCCACCCTTGTCTAGCTTATCTCTCCATGCTTCAGGCTCACTGCCTTTGTTCCTGATGAAGGGCTTTTGCCCAAAACATCGATTTCGCTGCTCCTTGGATGCTGCCTGAACTGCTGTGCTCTTCCAGCACCACTGATCCAGAATCTGGTTTCCAGCTTCTGTAGTCATTGTTTTTATCTTGTAATTTTTATTGATTGTTTGACCGATGTCTGGGAGTATGTCCTAATGCTAGTGCAGCACTGCCATATCAGACTGCTGCTTAAATTGCCAGTCATGGTCACATGACCAAACTCTCTGTTGAATTCCCTGCCTGCATTCGGGTTACAATACTGCTTGGTCATATAAGACTCAAAAGTGTGAACTCTGCGTCTCTCTCCATACACCTGCCGAATTTCTCCAGCTCTCTCTGTGTTTGTTTCAGACTTCCAGCATTGACAATATTGTTGCCTGTGGACGAGAAGCAGAAATTCAGCCGATGGCTTGACTCAAATGGGCATGACACCAGCAATGGCAGTTTCAATCCTGATGCTCCTGGGAGGGTAGGAACTGCAAGCTTGGCAACTGCTGCCTTGCCAAAGAGAAAAAGACAGAGACCTTGAGAGTCCAGGAGCATCAATCACTAAACATGATGCGAATTGGTAAAATTGAGACTGTGTCCATGGCTGGCATAAGATACCAAGTTAAAAGTGGCATGGTGGCTCAGTGTTTAGCACTGCTGCCTCAAAGCCTGAAGGACTTGGGCTCAATTCCATTCTTGGGCAACTCTTTGTGTGGAGTCTGCACATTTTCCCCGTGACTGGGTGGGTTTCCTCTGGGTGCTCTTGTTTTCCTCCCACAATCTAAAAATGTGCAGGTTAGATGCATTGGCCATGCTAACTTGCCCGTAGTGTTCAGGGATATCCAAGCTAGGTGGTTTAGCCATGTTAAATGAAGGGTCACAGGGATAGGGTAGGGGGGTGGATCTGGGTGGGATGCACTTCGGAGGATCAGTGTAGATTTGATGGGCGGAATGGCCTGCTTCCACACTGTAGTGATTCTATAAATACCTGAGGGCCTTGCAATTTCAAATATTAAATAAATGTTGCACTCAAACACGACATCAGATCATTAAAGTTAACCAAACACCCTGACCAGTTCACAAGCTTTGAAGGAGCACTTGAAGAGACTATTAATTGGGAGAGAATGGGTTGATTGCCTGTTCCAGCAACAGCCTTACCCCTTCTGAAAATGTAAGACATCTGACAGGACAACAAAGCCCTCCCCATCAGTCCTACACTTATGGGCATTTCTAGACCAGGCCCTTGCTTTACAGACAGAAAGAGGGCACTCGGCTCTCTGGCTGCGCTGTTGGGCTTTCTACATTACAACAGTGACTTGATTCCAGAAAATTCTTTGTTGGCTATAAAGGGCCAATTGCCATTTATTTTGCATTTCTGTGACTGAGTGGGTTCTGAATAATTGCCATTAATAATGGCAGTCATCGCAAACATTTATCACTTCGGAGTCAATAGTGAATCTCACAATTGTTCATTAGCTGGAAAGGAGTGTTGAGACACAAAGAGTCCAGATAGTTCCCAGCAAATCTTCATTTCCATCTCATTGCAAATGATGTCTTAATTTTCTGATTAATGTCCTGTCCGCCTTGGTAAGTGACATAGGAAATTGAAGATTCGTACATCTCAACACAAGTATTGTTGATAGCTCCCAGCACTCTGGCATTAAGCAGACTATGTGCTTGATGCTGAGTCCTGTCCTATGCCCTTTTCAGCAATGCAGCCGTGACACTCTGGATACAATTGGACACCGCTGGTTGATTTATGCCACCATTATTACAAACTGGATTCTCGGGAAGACTGCAGCATAACAATGAAGGGCTATTGCAGCATATTGTGCCACAGGCAACATCTTATGGGTAATAGATTAATTATTGAATTAGCTACAAACTGTGGCATAGATTAGCAATGTCTGGCTTATTCAAAGCATATCCACCCTTACAGCCAGGCGACTCATGGTAATATACTAGATAGAGAGATAGATAGATAGATAGAGAGATAGATAGATAGAGAGATAGATATAGACAGATAGATTGACAGAAATACAGACAGACAGACAGAAAAGAGATAGATAAATAGGTACAGAGACAGATAGATAGACAGACAGAAGAATGATAGATAAATAAATAGATAGATAGATAGATAGATAGAAAGACAGACAGATAGATCGATAGACAGACAGATAGATAGATAGATAGATAGAGAGATGGATAGACAGACAGACAGAAAAGAGATAGATAAATAAATACATAGATAGATAGACAGATAGATAGGCAGACAGAAAAGAGATAGATAAATAAATAGATAGGTAGATAGATAAATAGATAGATAGAGAGATAGATAGATAGACAGACAGACAGATAGATAGATCTACTGAGATTATAATGTTTGTGTTTCACTAGAACCAGAAATAGAATATGAGGTAGATAATCTCAAACAGGCAATACATTTTTGTAGGTCTCTCAGCTCCACAGTTGGTTTCAGACTGCCTCCCCTAAGCCCCGGCCTCAGTGTCACCTGACCTGCTGTCTTAAAGAGACAGCACACACCCAATTACATGCATAATGTCATCCTGCGAATAGTTTATCCAGTCGGTCTATCACTGCCACCTCAGGCCACTTGGAGTGGGCTTCCACAGCCACATGGAGCATCCGGTTGTCTGCTGGTTCTGTGAAATCGACATGAACCCTTCATCATGGTGAATGAAGCCATTCTCATGGGTGAAGACGCAACAATGGCTCTGTCTTTCTTACTAATGCGCAAGATTCATGTGATCCCGCTTTCTCCTCAATCTGGGAGTCCACATTTGGCCACTAAAAGTAGCTCCTGACTATCTCCTTCATTTGCACTTGGTCCATGAATTCCAGTACCTTTTCCCTTAACAAGAGGGGGATAACAACTCTCATTTCCCCACATTGAACACATCTCCTGGATAGGTAAGTATGTAGCTCTGGGTGGTTTCAATGACAAGCACTTCCTCTCAGGACTAAGTCCACCACTCAGCTCAAGATTGGGTTATTCTGGATAGCATTCCATACGTGACTTGTTGACACAGGTACCTTGTCTTCCTAGGAAAGGAATATGAATTTCAGGGTCCAGTCCAGAACATCATTATTTCCCAGTTGTGATAACCTTTGCAAAGCGTCTGCATTAACATGTTTCTCCTGCCTGTCAGTATTGATTTCATATGAATAGGTGACAGAACCAAGGTCGATCACTGTAGGTGTTCTGTCACCATCGATGGTATCCCTTATATGAGCTGAAAATGGCGATTAGCAGTCTCTCAGCAGCGGGAAGTGCCCACTGTAAAGGAAATGGATGCATTTCTTAACACTGAACATGATACATAATCCTTCCTTTTCCAATCGGGTATCCTTCTCCTCTGTCTTAATAAGTGACTACAATGTGAATGCAATGGACCTTTCCTCTCTGTTCAGTAAGATGGGGTGACAGTATGGTGCCAACCCCCATAAGGGAGGCATCCTCGTAGCAACTTTGAATAAAAATGAGTCAATGCTTCCACCATTTTTAGAGCTTGCTTCACTCCCTGGTAAGCCCCCTCATATTCCTTGTTTCATTTTCGAGGAGCCCCTTTTCCCAATAAGCAGTTCAGGGGTTTTAGCATGGTTGCCAGTTCAGACTTGAATTTGCCATTGTAATTTACAAGATTCAAGAATGGGTCTTCGGAATCCCCTGATGTAGTGTTGGCTCTCCTCCATGAAGATGAGTCTCAGAGCTCAGGGCAGACCTTCTCCTGGGTCTTCTTGGGTTGTTGCTCAGTCTTCCACCTCAAGTCTTCATGAAGGATTGGCCTCCAGGTGTTTGTTTCAATCCAGCCCACCTTGGACCTTCCAGAATGTTCTCTGGCCTTTTGGCCAATGGGGTCATCAGCAGTGCTCGTATTATCCAATAGGTTCACACCAACACCCTTCTTTGTTGCCATGCCTGTGAGGTGTAAAGTGCACATCCTCATGCACTGGTTAGAAGTCAAGGTGCCAGAAAGTCTGATTGATACTTCTCTAACATACAACTCTTGGGCTGATTGTAATTGGTTCCCCTTGACCCTTTGTGACCTCTTCGACCTCAGATTTCACATTCTCTGTAGCCAAAAGCTGCTGACTGCTGTTTAGTTTGGGAAAAGTTTCTATCAAGTATGATTTCTCCGGCTGTGGGTCAATTTAGAATGTCCGATTAAAAGTCACAGCTTGCAACAGCTGCTGAAGGAAAAATATATTGGTTTTCCTCATGTTTAAAATGGATTTGACTGCAGAGAACAGAGAGATATCTTCTAGATCAATGGAAGCACCTCTCCCTGTTTTGTTCTCAGCCCCAAGTTGTTCAATTCGCTGAGAACCAATCAGATGATTGTTGTCAAACAAATGTTCTTGACTTTGATAATTAGTCATGAGGCCATAGACTAATTAATTTCTTGTTGCCAACCAGAGCTATTTCTGTAAAGAATCCTTCGCTTCCAGTTCATAGCAGGTATCAATTACTGTTTGCTTAGCAGCTATTGGCTCAACGATTATCATGGGTGTCAGGTTATTTGCTTTTCAAAATATGCAGCAATTCTTTAAAACAGTTCTCTTCCTTTTTCAGCCCAAAATGGTAAAAGGCAGAAAAAGTAAAATACACTGTCTTTAGAGATGTCACTGTTGAAGCACTGTGATGCCAAGAATACAGGACTGAGCACAACCCTTGAGCTGCAAGTACAGCTTGTTTGGCATTCAGGACATTAACACAAACTGAATGATATTAACATGGATAGAGAAAGAATATCTGGCTATTGATTTTGCTTGTGATCATTTCATTCATTTCTGTGTTGGACAGTCAAAGTAACAGTGGAATCTGACCAGAAGCCATTTCAAGGCATTTTCCTCAAATTGCTTCAATCTCTTCCAAAGCATCTTCATACAATTTCATTGTGTTTACAGAGATATCATGTGGACATGACATACAAACAAGGCAACACTAGTGCATAACTGCCATGCTGTTGAAAATAGCAGTCCTATGAAGAAAGTTGTGGATGAGATGGTAGGGTGAAATCTTCCAAATTCATTGAGAGACAACAGCTGGAGGTACCCAGGGAAGGCATTAACCCAGGTAGACCCAAATGTCCTTGGGTTCCTACAATGGCCCACGACATTCATTCAACAGTTCTGAGGTGCTGTGCCGTGCCTTGATTTACCAGATAACAATATAACCTTAACACAAAAATTTGTAACATGGGGCAGCATGATGGCTCAGTGGTTAGCACTGCTGCCTCACAGCTCCAGGGATGTGGGTTCATTTCCAGCATTGGGCAACTGTCCGTAAGGAGTTCGTACATTCTGCCCGTGTCTGCTGAGGTTTCCTCCCACAATCTAAAGGTGTGCAGGTTAGATGGATTGGCCATGCTCAGTTGCCCAGAATGTCAAGGAGTGTGTAGGTTAAGTGAATTAGCCATGCGAAATGTCAGGTTACAAGGATAGAGTAGGGGAGTGAATGTGGGCAGTATGCTCTTTAGAGAGTTGGTGTAAACTTGTTGGGCCAATTGGCCTGTTTCCACACTGTTGGGCTTCTATGATAATATAAAAGTATATTTTACTTGTGTAGCAAGTAAGTGAATATCCAATTACTTACTATTCACCTCATGCTCACCGGTTGAGGCTAACTCTTAAGAACTTTCTACTTATAAATCTCCCACTGCTCTTTTACTCTCTCAGGTTCATATCCCCTTATATCCAATCTTTCCAATTGACGATTACTAATGTTAATGAAATAAAGAACCAATTTATACAGCCTCAGAGCGATATGCATTGATGTCTATTATTTTATCTTGTAGTCCTGCCTTTCATGCACTAAATCTTCTTCACACTGAAAATAGCTCTTGACATTATCAATACATTTGGCAAAAAAAATGGAACGTATGAAGGAATAGTGTAAGCTGTGGCATATTTGACTTTTGCAAATTGATCGACAGAAAGGGGAGATAAAGGAAAATAGCCTTGGCCGTTATGTAAACTGTCCAATAGCAAGTCAGTCATCCATTTACATCCTGTCTGACTGTTCTTTCTACTGATGTCAGAGGCATGTATTCTTGAGTTCATTTTATAACTGAGCCACAATTGATAAGATGTCACAAAATAGGAATGAGCACTGACCCTTTACTAATTCTTAGTTGCAACCAATTATCAAATTTCCATTTAAAAGAATTTATGGATGACAGTTTTTGGTAATATTGCATTTTCTTGAATTTGACTGCCAAAAATGTATGCTCTCAACTAATGACTGAATTTAAGTATTAAGGGTCTTCCCAAAAAAAGTCTTGTTTCAGGAGATAATTTGGTTTAGTAATCATGATAACATTCATTGGTTTCTGTTCAATAGATACATGTTTCTGTGTCAAATTAATCCTTCTACTCTTTTTTATCCCAAAGCTGAGAGAAAGTATTCCAAAGAAGGAGATCTTTGGTGTGAGAAGCTCAGCCTGGGATCTATTTGTTCAAGCAGGAATTCTGCTGTGTGATATGGTGAATACTAGCTATTGACTAGATACTGTACGTCACTGCATTATACATCTACTTGGTACAAACATGTTGTATACACATTCCAAATCCTCAGGACAGCTACCCCTCACTATATACAGCAAGACAGAAACACAGAAAATAGGTGAAGGGGTAGGCCATTCGGCCCTTTGAGCCTACACCACCATTCAATATAATCATGGTTGATCTCGCAATTTCAGTATCCCATTCCCACTGTCTCCCCATACCCCTTGATCCCTTACCTGCAAGGGCCACATCCAGCTCCCTCTTGAATCTATCTAATGAACTGGTCCCAACAGCTTCCTGTGAGAGAGAATTCCACAGGTTCACAACTCTCTAAGTTAAGATATTTTCCCTCATTTCAGTCCTAAATGGTTTACCCCTTATTCTTAGACTGTGACCGCTAGTTCTGGACTTCTCCAACATTGGGAACATTCTAGTGGGGAAATCTAGAATAGGAGTCACAGTCTAAGAATAAGTGGCAAGCCATTCAGAACTGAGATGAGATCCAGTCCCATCAGGATTTTATATGTTTCTGTCAGATCCCCCCATATTCTTCTAAGTTCAATTGAGAACAAGCCCAGTCATTCCAGTTTTTCTTCATATGTCAGACCTGCCAACCCTGGAATCAATCTGGTGAACCTTTTCTGGACTCCCTCAGTGGCAAATGTTGTGTAAGACAAACAATCTGAATAGGTTGATTCAAGAGCTTTGGAATTCATCTGACCCTCAAAATATAAATGATTGTCCTGGGGGGGTGGGGGGGGGGGGGGATGGGTTATTTAGTTGTACGTTGTTGCTATAAGTTGCAGATCTAAGTTATTCAGTTCCACAGGCTACAATCATGTAGCATTGACCTAGTAACTATCTCTTCGATGATAACACCGATCAGGTTTTCCAAGGAGAGGCAGCATCAAGCGGATTGCCACTGGCGCCTTTGTTTTCCATTAAAAGAGAAAGCTCCACATTTCTGAAAGGAGAATCTTTTGAGCATTCCCTCAAAAAGGTGGAACCATGCTTCCATTCTGACAGTGCTCTTGGAGCCCAGATCTGCCAGAGGGAAACAAACTGCATCCCCTCTCCACAGCTGCTGTATTCTGCCATTTAAAGGTCAGGACTTTCAGACAGATCAGGTCTGGAGCAGGGGAAGGGGGTTCAGTTGCAGGCTGGGAGAAAGAGGCTGTCGAGTTCAGAGCAGGGTGGGGGTCCTGGGTCCCAATGTTGGTAGGTCAGGGTTTGGTAAATTTAAGTGAATTTGCAGAGGTGTAGTTGGGGGTGTTTGAGGTCCGTTCAAGAGTTGACCCAGAGTTAGACTGTTTTTAAACACTCTCATTATTCCCTAATAACTACTCACTTAATTTCATTGGAACCCTTTGAATCTCTGATTTAAAGGAATACTTTTAAAGGATCCCAGGCGTCGAGGAACTGCCCAGTGGAAAGTTCAATTTCCTGCACAATTTCCTAGGAGAGTGCTACAATGGAGATTCTGCAGGGTCCCATGTGAATCTCCAAAATTATACTTAACCAATTTATCGGAGTTCCTTAAAGATGTAGCAAGCTCTTTGGATAAAGGTGATCCTGTTGATGTCCTGTACTCAGTCTTCCAGAAAATATTTGATAAGACACCATATTAAAGTTTGTTGCTGAAAATAAGTGCTTATGGCGATGAGGTTAACATGTTAGAATGTATAGAAAGCTGACCGAATGGTAACAAGCAGAGAATATGCACTAATACGTGTTTGCCCAATTGGCAGAATTTGACAAGTGCAGTCCAGCAAGGGTATGCCTTAGCACCTCAAATATTTATAATTTATATCAATGGCTTAGATAAAGAGTGTGAGGGTGTGCTAGCTAAATTCACAGATGACAGAAAGATAATTGGAATGCCATGTTGTGAAGATGACGTGAGGAAGATGCAGATGGGTATAGATACATTGAGTGAGTGGGTAAGCTCTGGCAATAGAGTATAATATGGAAAAAATGTAAAATTGTTCACTTTAGCTAGAAGAATTAAAAATCAAGGAGTTGCTAAAATGGAGAATGACTGCAAAATTTTAAGGAGTTGAAGGATTTAATTGTTCCAGTGCATGAATCACAAAATGTTAGTATTCAGGTACAATTCATTATCAAAAAGGTTAATGGAATTCTATCCTTCATTAAGAGAGCAATTGAACATCATTTTAAGCTTCATAGAGGATATTGGCGATACTAAATCTTGAATATTGTATGCAATTTTGGTCACTTAATTTATTGAAGGGTGTAAATGCAATGATAGTTCAGAAGATGTTTACGAGATTGATAGCTGGACTTCGTGGATTGTGCTATCAAGGTGGGTTAGACAGTTTGGGTTTGTTTCCACTGGATGGGCATATGAATAGGAAGAACTTAGAGGAATATCGGCCAAATGCTGGCAAATGGGGATAGAGTAGTTGAGGATATCTGGTCGGCATGAACAAATTAGACTGAAGTTTCTGTTTCTGTGCTGTACAACTCTATGATTCTATGGAGTTTAGGAGATACAGGGGTTATTCAATGAAGTGTTTAAGATTCTGAATGGTCTGGCCAAAGTAGACTTAGAGAGCATGTTTCTTATTATGTATTGATCCAGAACGAGAGATCACTGTTTTTACAAGAGGAGTCAACCTTTTGGGACAGAGATGAGGCGATTATTTTTCTTTTCAGAGGGTTTGGAACTCTCAGCCTCAAGAAACAGTGGAACTGAAATCATTGAATACTTTTAAGATCGATGTGGAAAGATTTTTGTGAGGCTGGGGTTCAAAGGTTATCAGGTAGGCAGCCACATGGAACTTGAATTTGAACGGTGGAACAGGCTTGAGTAGCCAAGTAGCCTACTTCTGCTCCCATTGATAGGGTCATGTAATAGAGCCCCATGGTTGCTCACACACTCAGTACACATTGAAAATAAATGGCCCATTGCAAGATATCTACCAGGCGTCCTGTGACACGACAAAGGATTCACGGTCTTCCTTCCTCAGTATTTGCTTTGAATAATGTGTTTGTGTAAGACAAACAATCTGAATAGGTTGATTCAAGAGCTTTGGAATTCATCTGACCACGCAATGTTAATATTGGCTACAATGTTAATGGTGGAACCAAACTGGAGCAGAGGTCACATGACAACTGCAAGCCAGAAGTGGTGCAATGTCCAAAAGCATTTCTGTAAACAGCAATCAATTCCAAGTCCCTTCAACAAACATGGCCCAGTTAGTTTCAGATTTGTATTAATCACAACAATGGTTGGAAGGATGTGGTCTCTCAGTGTGGCACAGTTACCTCTCAGTATGATACAGTAAGCTCTCAGCGTGGCACAGTGACCTGCCGGTGTGGCACAGTGAGCTCCCATTGTGGTACAGCGACCTCTCGGTGTGGCACAATGAGCTCTCAATGTGGTACACTGCCCAGCCCCCACCCACACCCAACCCCGCTGTGGTACAGTGACCTCTCAGTATGGCACAGTAACCTCCTGTAGTGGTACAGTGACCTCTAGGTGTAATACAGTGATCTCCCGGTGTGGTACAGTGATCTCCTAGTGTAAGGCAGAGACCTCCCGGTGTGTTACAGTAACCTGCTGGCGTGGTACAGTGACTTCCCAGTAAAGAACAATGACCTCACAATGTAGTATTGTAACCTCTCAGTTTGGTACAGTGACCTTTCAGTGTGGTACAGTGTCTCCCTGCCCGATGGTGTGGCACAGCAACCCCCGTTGTGGTACAGTGATTTTCCAGTATGACACAGTGACCTCTCAGAGTGGCAAAGTGACCTCATGATGTGGCACAGTGACCTTCTGGTGTGGTACAGTGACCTGCTGGTGGGTACAGTGACCTCATGGTGTGATACAGTGACCTCTCGGTATGGCACAGTGACCTCCCAGTGTGGTACAGTGACCTCCCAGTGTGGCACAGTAGCCTCCTGGTGTGGCACAGTGACCTCCCAGAGTGGTCCAATGACCTCCCGGTGTGGTACAGTGACCTCCTGTTGTGGCACAGTGACCTCCCAGTGTGGCACAGTGACCTCCTGGTGTGATACAATGACCTCTCGATGTGGCACAATGACCTCCCAGTGTGGCTCTGTGACCTCTCAGTGTGGCACAGTGACCTCTCGGTGTGGTTCAGTGACCTCCTGGTGTTGGACAGTGACCCCTTGGTGTTGGACAGAGATGTCCCTGCCTGGTACAGCACCCTCCTCCTGTAGGTGTCTCCTGGTGTGGTGTGCCTCCAGTACGGCATTGAGCCAGCGCTCAGTGTGGACTAAAAGACAGGTACCAACATGATCTATTATATTGAACTTTCATTTTTGCAATGCTGGACTTTTTTTGTCTCTACTGTCCAAGATATTGTAACTGATGAAACTGTACCAAGGTGTGTTTTTATCTAAGTTGGCACTGTAATTAACAACCTTTCACTGTATTCATTGAGTATGTGACAATAATAAAAATGTGGTTGAGATTGTTCGTTCATTTCATGCACTAACACTTTCAGCTCTCAGTTCTGATATAACAGCATGTCCAAAATGTCTGCAATTCATTCCAGCACTTTTCCACATCTCTTCTGTACTAAATAAGAGAAATTCTTCACAATGACAGAGGTAGCTTTTTCAATATAATATTTGGGATGAATGGTCTCTCTGTGATGTAGGTTTCTGATGTCAGGTTTGATGCTGTCAGCAACCAGGTTGATAATTAGTGGTTTGGGCCCCTTAGCTAAGGAAAGATATTAAAGGTTCACTTGGCTGACACCAGATATAGAGCGACTGGATTATGAGAAGTGCTTGAGTAGATTGGGCCTGTACTTATGAGAATATAGAAGACTGAGAGGTGACCTTACAGAAACATGCAAGAATTTTAGAGAATTTGACAAGTTAGGTACACAAATACTGTTTCGCATTTTGGGAGAGGCCAGGACCAAAGGCATAATCTCAGAATAAGGAATCACATATTGAAGACAGAGACGAAGAGGAATTTCTTCACTCAGAGGTTTGAGATTAGAACATAGAGCATCATAGTGCAGTACAGGCCCTTCAGCCCTCGATGTTGCGCTGACTTGTGGAACCAATATGAAGCCCATCTAACCTATACTATCCCATTCTCGTCCACGTGCCTATCCAATGATCATTTAAATGCCCTTAAAAGTTGGAGAGTCTACTACTGTTGCAGGCAGTGTATTCCATGCCCCGACGACTCTCTGAGTAAAGAAAATACCTCTGACCTCTGTCATATATCTATCACCCCTCAATTTAAAGCCAAGTCCCCTCATGCTAGCCATCCGAGGTAAAAGGGTTTCACTGTCCACCCTATCTAACCCTCTGATTATCTTATATGTCTCAATTAAGTCACCTCTCAACCTTCTTCTCTCTAATGAAAACAGCCTTCAGTCCCTCAGCCTTTCCTTATAAGACCTTCCCTCCATATCAGGCAACATCCTAGTAAATTTCCTCTGAACACTTTCCAAAGCTTCCACATCCTTCCTATAATACGGTGACCAGAACTGTACACAATACTCCAAATGTGGCCCCACCAGAGTTTTGTACATCTGCAACATGATCTCATGGTTCCAAAACTCAATCCCTCTGCCAATGAACACTAATACATTGTACGCCTTCTTAACAATCTTATCAACCTGGGTGGTAACTTTCAAGGATCTATGTACCTGGACATTGAGATCTCTTTGATCATCTACATTACCAAGAATCTTACCAATAATCCTGTATCCTGCATTCCTGTTACTCCTTCCAAAGTGAACCACCTCACACTTTTACACATTAAACTCTATTTGGCCCTTCTCAGCCCAGCTCTGCAGCTTACCTATGTCTCTCTGTAACCTACAACATCCTTCGTCACTATCCACAACTCCACTGACCTTAGTATCATCTGCAAATTTACTAACTCATCCTTCCATGCTCTCATCCAGGTCATTTATATAAATGACAAACAGATCCTAGTGGTCTACCACTAATACCTGAACTCCAGGATGAATATTTCCCATCAACCGCCACTCTCTGTCTTCTTTCAGCTAGCTAATTTCTGATCCAAACCACTAAATCACCCCCAATCGCATGCCTCTGTATTTTGTGCAATAGCCTACCGTGGGGCACCTTATCATATGCCTTACTGAGATCCATATACACCACATCAACCACTTTACCCTCATCCACCTGTTCGGTCACCTTCTCAATAAGGTTTGTGAGGCACGACCGATCTTCACAAAACCACGTTGACAATCCCTAATTAACTTATTCCTTTCTAGATAATTATAAATCCTGTCTCTTATAACCTTTTCCAACACTTTTCCCACAATCGAAGTAAGGCTCACAAATCTACAATTTCCAGGGTTGTCTCTACTCCCCTTCTTGAACACGAGAACAACATTTGCTATCCTCCAGTCTTCTGGCACTCTTCCTGTCGACAATAACGATATAAAGATCAAAACCAAAGGCTCTGCAATCTTCTCCTTGGCTTCCCAGAGAATCTGAGGATAAATCCCATCAGGCCAAGGTCACTTATCTATTTTCACACTTTCCAGAATTGCTAACACCTCCTTTTGCACCTCAATCCCATCTAACCTGTATCTCAGTATTGTCTTCAACCACATTGTCTTTTTCGAGTGTGAATACTGATGAAAAGTATTCATTTATGCTTCCCCAACTCCTCAAACTCCATGCACAACTTCCTATGACTCTGTTTGATTGGCCTCTAGTCATTCCTTTATTCCTGATATAGCGATAGAAAACCTTAGGGTTTTACTTGATCCTATCTACCAATGAGTTCTCATGTCCTCACCTGGCTCTTCTTAGCTCTCTCTTTCGGTCTTTCCTGGCTAACCTATAACTCTCAAGTGCCCTAACTGAGCCATCACATCTCATCCTAACATAAGTCTTCTTCTTCCTCTTGAAAAGAGATTCAACTTCCTTCATAAACCACCGCTTCCGCACTCGACAACTTCCTCCCTGCCTGACTGGTACATATTCATCAAGGACCCACAGTAGCTGGTCCTTGAATAAGCCCCACCTTTCAGTTGTGTCAATCCCTTGGAGTTTCCTTCCCCATCCTATGCATCCTCAATCTTGCCTGATCACAGCATAAGTGATGTCCCCCAGCTATAACCCTTGCCCTGCAGTATGTACCTATCACTTTCCATCACTAAAGCAAACATAAGCGAATTGTGGTCACTATCACCAAAGTACTCACCTACCTCCAAATCTAACACCTGGCCAGGTTCATTACCCAGTACCAAATCTAATGTGGCCTTGCCCTTATTGGCCTGAGTACATACTGTGCCAGGAAACCCTCCTGCACACATTGGACAAAAACTGACCCATCTAAAGTACTTGAACTATAGTACACCCAGTCAATATTTGGAAGGATAAAGTCCCTCATAACTACTACCCTGTCACTCTCACTCCTGTCGAGGATCATCTTTGCTATCCTATCCTCTACATCTCTGGAACTATTTGGAGGTCTATGGAAAATTCCCAACAGGGTAACCTCTCCTTTCCTGTTTCTAATCTTAACCCTTACTACCTCAGTAGCTGAGTCCTCAAACGTCCTTTCTGCAACCGTAATACTGTCTTTGATGAATAGTGCCACACCATCCCCTCTTTTACCATTTTCTCTGTTATTACTGAAACATCTCAATCCCAAAACCTGCAATAACCACTCCTGTCCTTGCTCTATTCATATCTCTGAAATGACCACAATACCAAGTCCCAGGTACCAATCCATGCTGCAAGTTCACCCACCTTATTCTGGATGCTCCTGGCATTGAAGTAGACATGCTTCAAAGCAACTTTTTCCTTGCCAGTGCCTTGTTGTGATGCTGAAGTCTGAGTTCTGACTTCACTACACTCATCCTCCTGTATACACGAACTACAGTTTTGGTTCCCATCCCCCTGTGATTTAGTTTAAACCTCCCCGAAGAACATTAGCAAATATCAGCCCCAGGATATTGGTACCCCTCTGGTTCAGGTGAAGACCATCCTGTTTGTAGAGGTCCCACCTACCTCAGAAAAAGCTCTAATTATCCAGGAATCCAAAACCCACACCCCCTGCCCCATCCCTGTAGCATGTTCAACTCCTCTCTCTCCCTATTCCTCGCCTCGCTAACACGTGGCACGGGCAACAAACCAAAGATAACAATTCTGTTTGTTCTAACTCCAAGTTTCCACTCGAGCTCCCTCAATTTCTGATTTAAATCCCCATCTCTCTTCCTACCTATGTCATTGGTGCCGATGTGCACCATGACTTGGGCTGTTCCCCTTCTCCCTGAATCTCTGGAGTATTTTACCACAAAGGGCTGAGAGGCTGTGCAATGAATCACATCCAAGGCTGAGACAGACAGTATTTTAATCCATCAGTGAATCAAGATTCGAAGAAAAGGCAGAAAAGTAGAGTTAAGGATTATTATGCATCCATACCTTATAGTCTTCTCATCTTATGGAGGCTATGATTTCAAATAATTATCAAGTGGACTATTAGGGGAATGAGTAGATCTTTTTGTTGTGGTTCTGTTCACCGAGCTGGGAGTTTTTGTTGCAAACGTTTCGTCCCCTTTCTAGTGCTTGGGAGCCTCCTGTGAAGCGCTTCTGTGCTGATTCCTCCAGCATTTATAGTGGTGCGTCTCTGCCGCTTCCGGTTGTCAGTTGCTGTCCGCTGCAGTGGCCGGTATATAGGGTCTAGGTCAATGTGTCTGTTGATAGAATTTGTGGATGAGTGCCATGCCTCTAGGAATTCCCTGGCTGTTCTCTGTTTGGCTTGCCTGTAATAGTGGTGTTGTCCCAATCGAATTCATGTTGTTTGTCATCTGAGTGTATGGCTACTAAAGATAGTTGGTCGTGTCGTTTCATGGCTAGTTGGTGTTCATGGATGCGGGTTGTTAGCTGTCTTCCTGTTTGTCCTAAGGAGTGTTTTGTGCAGTTCTTGCATTGGATTTTGTACACTACGTTGGTTTTGCAACAAAGGCAGAATGACGGTGATCCTGGACAAATCAAATTACACTCAAAAGACCCGGACCATAGAACAGGCTGTCACCATAGTACAGAATAGGACCACACATCGCAAAAAAACTGCACTAAAAGAAAAAATGGCCAAACCAACACACAACGAAAAAGACACCACAACATATACCTGGGTTAAAAACCTCTCCCACAGACAGCTCACAGACACGGAAAGAATAATACGGGCCAAGGGACTTTACTACAACCACAGGGACGCCAAGACAGCAGACTTCCCAGTAGCACTAGAATGCACACTCAGGAACAATGGATTGACAGAAGAGACACAACAGTGAGACAAAGTATCGTACCTATGATAACAAGGAAAAGACAAACACACAACCTCAACACCAAGGAGAAAGAAGCACTAAAATCACTAAGAAACGATAAGAACATAATCACACTACCAGCAGACAAAGGCAGAATGACGGTGATCCTGGACAAATCAGATTACACTCAAAAGGCAGCAAAACCAACGTAGTGTACAAAATCTCATGCAAGGATTGCACAAAACACTACATAGGACAAACAGGAAGACAGCTAACAACCCGCATCCATGAAAACCAACTAGCCACGAAACGACACGACCAACTATCCTTAGTAGCCATACACTCAGATGACAAACAACACGAATTTGATTGGGACAACACCACTATTACAGGCAAGCCAAACAGAGAACAGCCAGGGAATTCCTAGAGACATGGCACTCATCCACAAATTCTATCAACAGACACATCGACCTAGACCCTATATACCGGCCACTGCAGCGGACAGCAACTGACAACCGGAAGCGGCAGAGACACACCACTATAAATGCAGAAGGAATCAGCACAGAAGCGCTTCACAGGAGGCTCCCAAGCACTGAGGATGTCACCTAGAAAGGGGACGAAACGTTTGCAACAAAAACTCCCAGCTCGGCGAACAGAACCACAACAACGAGCACCCGAGTTACAAATCTTCTCACAAACTTTGAGTAGCTCTTTTTGGTACACTGTTGTTGGAATGCTCCATCTGAACTGTGTGTCTACGTAAGTTCAGTAAGAACTTCCAAAAATCAATGAGAAACGTGCTTGAAGAGAGTTACGTTGCAACCTTTAGATGAAAAAGCAGTGAAGTGTGACTTATCATGGGACCTCAGTGAACAAACGGCAAAGGTACAATGGGTCACATGGTTCTTCCTGTGATGTGAAATACTGATGTTATACAATAAGCTGCAGAAGTCTTTGCATTCTGATTCTGGAATCTAACGACTGATCACTCAACTATTTCAGGTTGATGCTTTAATGAGGCTCCAAACCAATCAATCTGCATCGGCCACAAAGCTGGTTCATAGAGCCGAAAGAACGAGGTTCGATATCTGCTCTCAACTAAATATATCTATTAAACTAAGTGCTTGACTGATGAAAGATCATACACAGCTTTCAAATCACGCATAATTTTATTTCCCACTAGTTGATTAAACCATGATCGTGGGCAATACATGTTTGAGTTTTTACATTCACCTCACACTCTGAATTTTCAGGAAGCATATTTCAGCTGCTGGTTACATTTTAAATCATTACCAAACCATTTACTGAATTATAGTGTTGACTATTAAACATGGTTGAGGAAAAGAAATCCAAATTCATCAAGCAACGCGGCATTTACAAATCTCTCACCTAAACATTTGCAATATGCTAAAGTCGCTAATGGATGCTAAATGCTGTTAGCAAGCCAAGCCCTGCCTTATACAACATGAGCTTGGAAAATAGCTTCTTTGGTTAATTGTCTTTTGCATTTTAGCTGAGAAGTTTATTAAATTAATTTTCCTGGTCTTGAAACAATTATCGAAGCAAACCTTGGTCGCCAGCCAAATTCCATCTCCAAGTTCTAATTTAGCTTTATTTTCCTTAATCAATAGTCTTTAGGTTACTACTTATTTGTGTGTGCATCTTTGTAAATGAACTATTTATCACTGGTCAAAATGCTTTTTCGATATTCATCATGTCTGCCTTCCCCTTTATCACATCTCATTCATACTGAACTTCAGTATCTTTGTTGTTCAAGCCCCATGAAGTCATTAATAATCTATTGTACATGATCTTTTGCTTCTTTCGGCACAATCTACTCCATGCTTAAACTGAAGTTCCATTTCTCGATTTGCCATCCTCCATCTGCTGTAAAGTTCGAGGAAGATGCTGCATCAATTTGATGAGATTTCTTGGAAAACATCACTTAACTGTTTGTGTTCTGGGTTTGAAAAAAAAACTTTTTAAATGTATTTACAGATTATGTTTCTTAGATTTAATCCATTAAAGCATTAGATGTCACAGAGTCATAGAGATGTACAGCACAGAAACAGACCCTTTGGTCCAACTCGTCCATGCCGAGCAGATATCCCAATCCAATCTAGTCCCTATCCCTCTAAACCCTTCCTATTCAAATATCCATCCAGGTGCCTTTTAAATGTTGCAATTGTACCAGCCTCCACCGCTTCCTCTGGCAACTCATTCCATATACATACTACCCTCTGCATGTAAAAGTTGCCCCTTAGGTCCCTTTTATATCTTTCCCCTCTCACCCTAAACTTATGACTTCTAGTTCTGGACTCACCCACCCCAGGGAAAAGACTTTGTCTATTTATCCTATCCATCCCCCTCATGATTTTGTACACCTCCATAAAGTCACCCCTCAGCCTCACTTTAGTCTTTGAGGGGCAATTTCTCACTCAGCAGCTATTCTCACAGGCTTTGACGATGTCTGTGAGGAAAGATAAAATAGTCATTATATAAATGCTGTTCATTATATATGAATATGCAAACTAGCAGCAGAAATAGGCCAACTGGTTCCTAAATTCTGGATCAGTGGTGCTGGAAGAGCACAGCAGTTCAGGCAGCATCCAAAGTGCAGCGAAATCGACGTTTCGGGCAAAAGCCCTACATCATTGGTTCTTAAAGCCTGCCCTTCCATTCGAATGCCCGATCTCTTCAAAATTTACATTCCTACGTACCTCCAAAAATCTTTGATTCCTTTGCCTGACCAGAACATATTGATGAGGTAAAAACAATGACTGCAGATGCTGGAAACCAGATTCTGGATTAGTGGTGCTGGAAGAGCACAGCAGTTCAGGCAGCATCCAAAGTGCAGCGAAATCGACGTTTCGGGCAAAAGCCCTTCATCAGGAATAAAGGAAGTGAGCCTGAAGCGTGGAGAGATAAGCTAGAGGAGGGTGGGGTAGGGAGAAAGTAGTATAGAGAATTATGGGTGAGTGGGGGAGGGGATGAAGGTGATAGGTCAGGGAGGAGAGGGTGGAGTGGATAGGTGGAAAAGGAGCTAGGCAGATAGGACAAGTCCGGACAAGTCACGGGGACAGCGCTGAGCTGGAAGTTTGGAACTAGGGTGAGGTGGGGGCAGGGGAAATGAGGAAACTGTTGAAGTCCACATTGATGCCCTGGGGTTGAAATGTTCCAAGGCGGAAAATGAGGCATTCTTCCTCCAGGCGTCTGGTGGTGAGGGAGCAGCGGTGAAGGAGGCTCAGGAGCTCCATGTCCTCGGCAGAGTGGGAGGGGGAGTTGAAATGTTGGGCCACGGGGCAGTGTGGTTGATTGGTGCAGGTGTCCTGGAGATGTTCGCTAAAGTGCTCTGGAGTGCTTCAGGGAACATCTCCAGGACACCTGCACCAATCAACCACACTGCCCCGTGGCCCAATATATCAACTCCCCCTCCAACTCTGCTGAGGGCATGGAGGGCCTGGGCCTCCTTCACCACCACTCCCTCACCAACAGACTCCTGGAAGAAGAATGCCTCATCTTCCATCTCGGAACACTTCAACCCCAGGGCATCAATGTGGACTTCAACAGTTTCCTCATTTCCCCTTCCCCCACCTCACCCTAGTTCCAAACTTCCAGCTCAACACTGTCCCCATGACTTGTCCGGACTTGTCCTATCTGCCTAGCTCCTTTTCCATCTATCCACTCCACCCTCTCCTCCCTGACCTATCACCTTCATCCCTTCCCCCACTCACCCATTGTACTCTATGATACTCTCTCCCCACCCCTATCCTCCTCTAGCTTATCTCCCCATGCTTCAGGCTCACTGCCTTTATTCCTGACGAAGGGCCTTTGCCTGAAACATCGATTTCGCTGCACTTTGGATGCTGCCTGAACTGCTGTGCTCTTCCAGCACCACTAATCCAGAATATATTGATTCCTAGCATTAAAATATTCAATTAAATCTCTTCTGCTGCCTTCTGAGGCAGCAATGTTCCCAAGTTGCTCAACCACCCTGAAAAGGTGGCCCCTAATCGTGGAGGCACTGTTCTGCGCTGCCCATCAGTTGTAAACTTAACTGTAAGAGAAAATATCCTTTCAACATCAACAGTGGCTCAGTGGTTAGCACTGCTGCCTCACAGCATCAGGAACCTGGGTGCGATTCCAGCCTTAGTTTACTGTCTCTGTGGGTTTTGGACATTCTCCCTGTGTCTCCGTGGATTTCCTCTGGGGACTCTGGTTTTATCCCATAGTTCAAAGATGTACAGGTTAGGAGGATTGGCCGTGCTGAATTGCTCGTGGTGTTCAGGGATGTGCAGCTTACGTGGATTAACCATGCTGAATTGTCCCATTCTGTCCAGGAATGTTTAGCTAGGTGGTTATTCATGGAAACTGCAGGGTTACAGAGGTGGGATGGGTCTGGGTGAGATTCTCTTCAGTGAGTTGGTGCGGACTTGATGGACCAAGTGGCTTACTTCCACCTGACAGGATTCTATGTCTATGTCATCCACCTTGACAAGGCCATATAGGAGGATATACTATTAAATAAAGACACTCTTTACTCTTCCAAACTGCAGTAGAAACTGTTGTGTGAGGGCAATAACAGCAACTTTCCTGTGACACCACGGAGTGACACATCACTGGAAATGCCACAGTCTGGGCAGAGATATAACAGTCTGGAAAGAAAGCTGTAAGAAGTGCAATGCATTGTGTGACTCTCTGAAAGAGACCACATGGGCATAAAGAGGTGAAGATGATCATAAACTCATCAACTAATGTAACAATAAGTCAGAGTTTGCTATAAGACAACTGCATATGTTATTATTTAGGATGCAAGTACAATGATCAGTCTTACTTTGAAGCTGAAGCCTGAAGTTAGCTCTTTATTTTGTCTTTATTTTGTCTTCTCATTGACCAGTTTGCCTTGGAAACAAAAAACATATTGTTTGGCACATTACAATAAACTAAAATAAAGGATGTTCAAGCCCATCTTGTCCAAATATTAGAATGTACTTATAATATATTATATATAGGCTGATACTTATTTTGAAATATCTTATTCTGATATTCTGAAATAGCTCTTTAAGTATCTGCCACTGTTTCTCAATTGATATGTCATTCCTGATGAAGAGCTTATCCTTGAAACATTGATTCTCTTGCTCCTCGGTTGCTGCCTGACCTGCTGTGCTTTTTCCAGCGCCATACTTTTTGTCTCTGATCTCCAGCATCTAAGTTTCTCCTGACATATCCCCTGGGCTAACTCAGCTTTCATGCCCAGCTTGCTGCCCTTAGGTTAACAAGATGAGCCTTACACCCAATCCCTTTCCTTTTCAAATGTGATGTAAAATGCAATCATATTTCTGTTACCTTTGGGTGAGTTTACCCTGTGTCATTAATTGATTCTATCACATTATACAATACCAAGTTGAATATTAAACAGACACAGAAATTGAAGCAATTTCACCATCTGGAGGAGTGCTCTGCTCAGTGGAAAACTGGTCAGTATCCATCGGCACACCAACAGGGTATATTCTACTGTCTTCTCTCCAATAGCTGACATTCACTCTCACCCTGTTACTGTACCCACCTCTCACCAAGCCTCATGCTCTAGCACTCTCACAATTGCCGACAAGATTTTCCCCATTTGTCTCATCTACCAAAACCCTTAAAACCAACTAACCCTGCATGTCCTCCGCACTGCATACTCACTCAATTGGGGCATCTCTCCATTCTGACTAACAGTAGCAACTGTGCCAAACATTTTCACATTTGTAATATGCACTCTCTTTCTTTCTCTCTCTCTCTCCCTGTCTATCTATCTATCTCTCTTTCATTCCAAGAGCCTCAATTGCACAGAAAGACACAAGGTGAGTGCTATGCTGTCGCAAGCAGGGTCTGGATTGGAATTGGAGGTTGTCCTTGGCTTATTGTGTCAAGAACCCCTAAGTGAAGATTGGAACCTGAGTATTACCAAGGTGAGTCAGGCAGCCAACAAGGAGTTTAACACATGTCAGTCTCATCATGTCATCATTTCATTTATGAAATGCCTGAATGATGGAGCAAGATGATATCAATGTCAAGATTAGCCTCATTGGGCTTCTTAGTGATATAGCTACACATTTCACCATCACTCATATCATCTAGAACCTCAAAATGCTCCAACTAAAAACTTCAACAGAAGATCACAATCAGTAAAGGTTTATTGCATAATAGTGCATCGCTAGTAACATTTCTTCACAAATGCATAACAGTATCATGCAAAGCCATCAGGTTCAACTTAAGACTAACTACACATTAATATTAGCAACGTTGATTGTAATAGTTGTGATTGGTGCTGCACCACTAGAAAATACTGATATACACAAAAACAGTAAATGCTGGAAAAGCTTAGCAGATCTGGCAGTGTCTATAGAAAAAAAATCAGTTAACATTTTGGGTCTAGTGATCTTTCTTAGAATGTTTCTGAGGTAGGGTCACTGGACCTGAATCGTTAACTCTGATTTCTCAGCACAGATGCTGCCAGACTTGCTGAGCTTTTCCAGCAATTTCAGTTAATATTTCTGCTTTACAGCATCTGCAGTTCTTTCGGTTTTCAGACACAAAGACATATCAGTAAGCTCATCCCAGGAATAGTACTTGATATTCTGTTGGTTGGAGCCTATCTTGTGATATCAATTAAACCTTTCAGGTACTAACTGTTTTACAAAACAGTAATGACCTCCACATTCAAACCTTTCCCTGTGTAGCAAAAAACCTTCTCAATTCTTTATTGGGTTTAATAGTCACTCACTTCCATTGCTGATTCCTACACACCTCCTCCTACAAGTGAACTGTTTTTGATGTTTCTTCTCTATTGAATCTCTGCATAACTTTAATGCTCTGTATCAGGTCAGCCCTCAGCTGTTTCTTCACGAGACAAAACAGAAGCAAACTGTGCATTTACTGGAAATAGAGATAAGGTTTTATTTGTGGCATCACTCCTCCAATTAGTCTTTTGCACTCCCTGTTCTTTCTTTAAGTTTCTGCTCATTTCCTGTTTTAAGACTATGTCGTACCCCCTCCAACTCTAACACGGATCACCCATATGTGCTAAGTTGTGCCTGACCAAATGCACACCTTTGGGTGGGTTAAGTTATATGTTTACTCCAACATCATATGCCCCCGTTTGTAGGTGATTGATTCGGAATACCTGACAGGTGTTTTTTTCTAAAAACAATCAATGGAATAGTTTGGTTTTCTTTTCTGTCTGAAAACTTTTCCAAGAAATGTATTATTGATAACATCGATCGTTTCCAACTTACAAATGAAAGATGAATTATAGATAAAAGTAAAACATGTTGGGAACACTGCATTGCAAATAACTAAGCTCATAATTCAAATGCTTTAACAGTGCAACCTTTTTACATTTAAGTATCAAGTTTACTTGATTGAGAAACTGACAAATTATAAGTTCAAATCAAACAGACCTGAGAAGGCAAAATCTCAGCCTCAAACAGCCATTACTGAGATAACTTTATTTAAAGCTCTCCAACAGAGGCATCAGAGAAAGGACAAAGTAACTAAACACACTAATTTTATGTCTTACACTGGATGTGCCCAAAATGTCGATTTTACTGCTCCTCGGATGCTGCCTGAACTGCTGTGCTTTTCCAGCACCACTAATCCAGAATCTGGTTTCCAGCATCTGCAGTCATTGTTTTTACCTTATGTCTTACACTCCCTCACCACTTAGTAAAAAATACACTCAAGGATAAAAGTGTGAAATGGTAGAAATTTCCAAGAATGCAAGATAATTAAAACTATTTTAGCAAAACCTGAAAATTGTGTTGCATTTTTTTTACTGTGATATCAACTGAAATATCTGACCAAACCTGTCATTTACAATGTCCAAAGAAAACTTTTCTCTCAACACCAGTATATATTGAACACAAATATATTTATATTATAAGTGGCGTTCTTTCAAATGATCCGTAGCAATGATGAACAAGAGGTGGCCATTTGGCCCATCATGCCTGCTTTCCCTTTCAACAAGATCATGTCTGATCTGACTTTAATTTTAACTGTCCTTTCTTGCATATCCCAATAATCTTTCATTGCCTTGATCATCAAAAATCTATTTACCTCAGCCTTAAAAAAAATTTAAAGATTCTATACCCTTTGCCTTTTGAGGAAGGGAATTCCAAAGACTACAACCCTCTGAGAGATTTCTTTTCTCCTTCCCCCTGTCTTAAATGGCAAACGCTTATTTTTAAATGATGAGCCCTAGATCGATATTCAAGAGAAAACATCCTTTCACCATCCATCCTGTCAAGTCCTCTTGAGATTGTAAATGTTTCAGTTAGGTCACCTCTGACTTTTCCAACTAAACAAAAGTGAGTGCTGCGGATCCTGGAGATTAAAATCGAGAGTGTGGTGCTGGAAAAACACAGCAGGTCAGGCAACATCCAAGGAGCAGGAGAATCAGCGTTTTGGGCCTCATTCCTGCTGGAGGGCTTATGCCAGAAACATTAATTTTCCTGCTCCTTGAATGTTACCTGACGTACTGTGCTTTTCCAGTGCCACACTCTTGACTCGTTTCCAAGCTCATACAGGCTGACACTGCCTTATCTGTCCTCATAAAGCAATCCATTCATTTTAGATATTAGTCCAGTAAACCTTTGATGAACCAGAAACAGCCTCACAAATGCACTGTTTTTGACATGCTTCTCTCTCTATTTGAGATTTTCCCTTCATTTCCATTATCCTAACTCTGCTCTCACACCAACTCCGTCTCTGTCAACCCTGGCATTTATTTTTGGCAACAGATCTCACTTAATGATTGAGAATTAAACAGGTGAGGTGCAGCCAGAGTCATCCCAGGCCTGTGGACTGAACACATTTCTCTTTCCTGGTTTCCTCCCACAACCCAAAAATGCGCAGGTCAGGTGAATTGGCCATGCTAAATTGCCCGTAGTGTGAAGGGAATGGGTCTGGGTGGATTACTCTTCAGAGTGTCGTTGTGGACTTGTTGGGCCGAAGGGCCTGTTTCCATACTGTAGGGATTCTAATCTAATCTAATCTTTCCCTTTCTATCCATGTGGGTGAAATGGCAGGAAAGACAAGAAAACTGTCAAAACAAGGAGCCATAATAGGCAATGACCTGGGTCTACTGGATCAACTACCGAAGATTGGCCATCACTTTACAGAGAACGGATGGGCCACCTGGCATTGACCTAGGCAACAGAAAAGACAACGGCAGAAATAGCCCTGTCAGTCCTGCAAAGTTCTCCTCACCTAACATCTGGTTCCAGTGCCAAAACTTGGAGAGCTGTCTCATGGATGAGTCAAGCAATAGCCTGATATGGTTATGCTCACAGAATGTGACATTGATTAACCCATTTTCATCTAAAGGAATGTTGATTTTCTTTCTGACTTTCACTTTAGATTGAAGGAAGAATTTGACTTACATGAAGCTTCATATCCAATCACACAGACTCATTATCGCCTTGTTGGTTTTATTCCCTGACCCTCTGAATGCTCCAAGTTTATCGCCTGATATATCAGACTCATCTTTACTTTCACATTTTATTTTTCAGTAAATCAGAGCTGCCATAATCCTGAAGGGGGAGAATCCCTCCGAGGGGTTGGCTGCAGGAAAACCAATAGCAAAGTAGTCACTGTGGTTTTAGAGGGCTGCCTACGCTATCCCACCTCCCACCACTCTGAGCCCACCACATTGTGTGCCTTCATTGCTGGCAATAAGCATGACTCAGTGTGGGATCAGGATGTTAACAGGCCCAAGATCTCTTGCTGCTCAAAGTCGTGGATGTAAGGAAGTGGTGTCCGAGTTGGGCAGGTTGGTTTTAGTCAAATTCAAAATAGCAAAGATTTATGGTTAGCACTGCTGCCTCACAGTGCCAGAGACTCGGGTTCAATTCCCGCCTCAGGCGACTCTCCATGTGGAGTTTGCACATTCTCCCCGTGTCTGCGTGGGTTTCCTCCGGGTGCTCCGGTTTCCTCCCACAGTCCAAAAATGTGCAGGTTAGGTGAATTGGCAGTGCTAAATTGCCCATAGTGTTAGGTGACGGGGTAAATGTAGGGGAATGGGTCTGGGTGGGTTGCGCTTCGGCTGGTCGATGTAGACTTGTTGGGCTGAAGGGCCTGTTTCCACACTGTAAGTAATCTAATCTAATTTAACTGAGAGCTTCAGCAGAGATGAGCTCAGGTAGAGGTGTAGCTGGATGGGCTTACAGAATAGCCATAGGAAAGCTTAGCGGTGGTGAGCCTAGATAATCAGAAGTCCATCTCAGACATAACACCACGGTGACAAACAGCCTAGTTTAAGGCTTAGACATTACCAGGGCAAAGAACGAAGTTTTGAACCAGAGAGTACACTTTGTGGCAGTGTTTTGCAGATAACATCTTCCATCTTCCCAATGCTTCATTGGACGAAATGTTACCTTATTTCACTTGAAAGTTGATGGACAGCTCAAGTTTCCATATTACACGGGAGTATCTGCCTAGATTGGTGCTACTGTTCTGCTATGTCGTTGGAACCATTCTGTCAGGCATTGTTGACCTAAAAGGGTTACCTGCCATCACAAGGTAGTCTCCATTCATTAAGCTAGAAAGGACTCCTTCTGGAATGAAATGCATAGTTCTCCTTGAGTTCACCGGAGTGTGAATCTTGCTTCACTGACTATTTCTTATGTGAATAACACATAGCAAAGTAGTATTGTGCATTTATATTGAAATTGTGCCTGACATTTCTCATATACATTAGATGTAATGTCAATAGCTAGTAAGTACTATGTAATTAAATTATTTAATTTTCATCCCAACTGAGTTGAACGCCTGCCTGAACTATTGAGTGGGTATTCATCCCCATATTGTATTGTGCCGAGACTAAAATCAACAAGAAGGATTGGTGATGATGAATCTATCCAATACATCCCAGATGGTACAAAAGGCACCATGGTTTTCCTATTGGATGATACATTGAAACAAACAGGTGACAGTGTTATCTAGTTGAAATACAAAGAGATGTTTCCAATTTAGAAACAGCAAGTGGAGGAGCACAAGATTGCTTTTCAAAGCAGTGAGATTGTTACTTTGAGCACAATTGGCACAAAGAATGAAGGGAAAACTGTCTAGCGACAGCCTCTGGATTGGTCGAGCAGTAGTTTGCTGGAAAACCGTCAGTAAAGAGCAGCCAAAGTCAACAGAGCCTGTGAACTGAATACTTTTCTGTCATTCCTTTTCTTTCCACATGGGTGAAATGGCAGAAAAGTCACAAAAGTTGAAATAAAGAATTATAATAAGAAATGACCTGGGTCCATTGGATCAACTACCAAAGAATGGCCATCACTTTACAGAGAACAAGTGAACCACTTGGCATCGATCTAGGCACCAGGAAAGATAATGGCAAAAACAGCCCTGTCAACCCTGCAAAGTCCTCCTCACCAATTTAATTTCAAAACTGGGAGAGCTGTCTCACAAATAAATCAAACAACAGCCTGACATAATCATGCTCATAGAATCTCATCCTACAATGTCCCAGACATCACCATCACCATCCCTGGATATACCCTGTCCCACTTGCAGGATAGACCCAGCTGAGCTGGTGACACTGTGGTGTACTTTGGTATATATTGCTTGTTAGGGAGTTCCCCTGGGAATCCTCAACATTGACTCTGGACCCCATGAAATCTTGTGGCTTCAGGTTAAACATGGTTAAGATAATCTTCTGCTGATTACCATGTACTGTCCTCCTACAGCTGATGAATCAGTGTTCCTCCATGTTGAACAACACTTGGAGGAAACATTAAGGGTGTCAAGGGCACAAAATGTAACCCAGGTGGGAGATTTCAATGTCCACCACCAAGAGTGGCTTGATAGCTGTACTACTGATCAAGTTGGTCTAGTCCTAAAGGACATAACTGCTAGACTGGGTCTGTTAAAGTACCTATTCGAGATGGCTTAGGGAATCCTGAACGGACTTAACCTATAAGCCTCTTTTGATTCAGCCTGGAAATCATACTCTGTGGTAGTCTGGAATATAAAACTCTTAAAGAGAGTATAGTTTAAATGATTACCTTTACTTACCGATGGCATCAATGTTACACTATAACATAGATACCTACAAGCCTGGCTTGAGGTAAGGTTTTAAAACCATGAGCAGAGTAGCGCCACTAGCTCTTACCCCTAAGAGCTCTCTCAGGTTACTCCTCTTATTGCTGTAAACAAACTGTCTTTATACAGAAATTGGTATTGAGATTACAAAAATATCACACGTTCTTAATCAGATAAGCAGCAATAAAATGGCAAGTTTGTAGAGGAAGAGAAATTAATTGACAGGTGTGAGTACGCTTGACGAATTAAGCGACATGCACATCAAAGTGGGAAACCCTGATCAAGCCAGACCGAATGGCCAATGCCTTTAGCTAGATAAGCCCCATTTTAACAATACATCATAACAAGAGACTAGTCTAAACTATGTGGAAATGGTTATGACATAACCTCACTCAGCTAACATGCCCAGGACCATTGTCCTACAACATGGCTTTTTTATAAAATCATCTTAGATTCCCAAAATGCAAATTCAATTCATAACATTCCCAGATCTTGAGCTCCAAGGAACAACACACAAACATTCAATCCATGACAAGCAAATGTACACTCAAATCAGACCACAAAGAGTTAACCCTTCCACCAGCTTCCATCTTGTCTCTCCCTCTCTCACATATTAACATCTTCCAATTTCCTTACTATCTCAGTTTCAGCCTTTGTGTTTTCCTAGCTTGTAAGGGTAATGAGACATTCAAATTAGGGAGCTGAGCTTCCTGAATTCAAATCTGCTCAATGTGGTATCCCTGAAAATGTATCAGGATTGTTCTAGAATAGATTAGATGAGATTACCTACAGTGTGGAGACAGGCCCTTCGGCCCAACAAGTCCACACCGACCCTCCAAAGAGCAACCCACCAAGACCCATTCCCCTACATTTACACCTGCACCTAACACAACGGGCAATTTAGCATGGCCAGTTCTCCTAACCTGCACATCTTTGTGACTGTGGCAGGAAACTGGAGCACCCAGAGGAAACTCACACAGACATAGGGAGAATGTGCAAACTCCACACAGACAGTTGCCTGAGGCGGGAATTGAACCTGGGTCCCTGGCACTGTGAGGCAGCAATGCTAACCACTGAGCCACTGTGCCACCCACAATTGCATGCATATTTCAGTCAGCTTATTAAATTACAAGTTATTTTGCTATTGAGTATGAATTTTGTTTAGAGTCTTCAATATAAACCAGATATTCAGTTATCCAACATCCAGCTGGAAGTTATGCATAGCTTCCAGCCCTCAGGGTCAGAAGGAAGTACTGCCACACATTCCACAAGTGAACAAACGTAATAACTTCATTTACATTGATCCATTGACACTAAGGACAAATATCCTTAATTCTCCTGAACAAATGCGACCCCCACTCCCCAACGTGGTCAAACGCTTCCCTGCATATCCTCTTTAGTTCTCGTGTGAGTCACCAATGTATCAAACTTTCTCAGGTCTGCAGCAGGTGGTGAGGGAACCAACAAGAGGGAAAAATATACTTGACCTTATCCTTACCAAATTGCCAGCTGCATACATGTTTGCCCATGATAGTATCAGTAAGACTGACAACCGTGTAGTCCCTGTGGAGATGAAGTCCCAGATTCGTACTGAGAATAATCTCCATGGTGTTCTGTGTCACTATCACTGTGCTAAATGGTACAGATTTCGAACCGATCTAGCAACTTAAGACTGGGCATCCATGAGGCGCGATGGGCCATCAACAGCATCAGAACTGTACTCCAGCACAATCTGTAATCTCATGGCCCGGCATATCCCCCATTCAACCATTACCATCAAGCCTGGAGATCAACCCTGGTTCAATGGAGACTGCAGGAGGCCTGGCCAGGAGCAGCACCAGGCATATCTGAAGATGAGGTGTCAAACTGATGAAGCCACCAAATGGGACTACTTGCATGGCAAAAAGCATAAGTAGCAAGTGATAGACAGAGCTAAGTGATCCCACAACAAACAGATCAGATCTAAGCTCGGCAATCCTGCCTCATCCAGTCATGAATGATGGTGGACAATTAAACAACTCACTGGAGGAGGAACTTCCATCCATCATAGAGTCAGAAGTGGAGGTGTTCACTGATGATTGAACAATATGCAGCACCATTGTGTGCTTCATATATTAAAACAGTTCATGTCCAAATGCAAAAAGATCTGGACAATATCCACGCCTGAGCTGACAAGTGACAAGTAATATTCACACTACACAAATGCCAGACTATGACCATCTCTAATAAGAGACAATCTAACCTCGACAATTTGACACTAAGTGGTGGTGCTATCACTAAATCCCCCACGGTGGCACAGTGGTTAGCACTGCTGCCTCACAGCACCAGGGACCTGAGTTCAATTCCCGCCTCAGGCGACTGTGTGTGTGGAGTTTGCACGTTCTCCTCGTGTCTGCGTGGGTTTCCTCTGGGTGCTCCGGTTTCCTCCCACAATCCAAAGATGTGCAGGTCAGGTGAATTGGCCATGCTAAATTGCCCGTAGTGTTAGGTAAGGGGTATGGGTGGGTTGCGCTTCGGCGGGTCGGTGTGGACTTGTTGGGCCGAAGGGCCTGTTTCGACATTGTAAGTAATCTAATCTATCAACATCTTTCGGGTTACCGTTGACCAGAAATTCAATGGACTTACCACAAAAAGACAGTGGCTACAAAAGCAGTTCCAAGTGTAGGAATATTGTGGTGAGTATCTCATCGAGTAAAAAATGAGGTCTGCAGATGCTGGAGATCACAGCTGCAAATGTGTTGCTGGTCAAAGCACAGCAGGCCAGGCAGCATCTCAGGAATAGAGAATTCGACGTTTCGAGCATAAGCCCTTCACCAGGAATAAGAGAGAGTAGCCAAGCAGGCTAAGATAAAAGGTAGGGAGGATGGACTAGGGGGAGGGGCGATGGAGGTGGGATAGGTGGAAGGAGGTCAAGGTGAGGGTGATAGGCCGGAGTGGGGTGGGGGCGGAGAGGTCAGGAAGAGGATTGCAGGTTAGGAGGGCGGTGCTGAGTTGAGGGAACCGACTGAGACAAGGTGGGGGGAGGGGAAATGAGGAAACTGGAGAAATCTGAATTCATACCTTGTGGTTGGAGGGTTCCCAAGCGGAAGATGAGGCGCTCCTCCTCCAGCCGTCGTGTTGTTATGTTCTGCCGGTGGAGGAGTCCAAGGACCTGCATGTCCTCGGTGGAGTGGGAGGGAGAGTTAAAGTGTTGAGCCACGGGGTGATTGGGTTGGTTGGTTCGGGCGGCCCGGAGGTGTTCTCTGAAGCGTTCCGCAAGTAAGCGGCCTGTCTCATCCCCTGACTCCTTCAAACCTATCCACCATCCACAAGGCACAAGTTAGGAGTGTGATGAAATATTGCCCACTTGTCTGAATGGATGCAGTTTTGGTAACAGTCAGGAAGGTTAGAGAGTCATAGAGTCCAACAGTATGGAGACAGGCCCCTCGGCACAAGCTGATCCATGCTGAACAAAATGACCATCCACGCCAAACCCATTTCCCTACATTTGGCCCATATCTTGGGGTGGCACAGTGGCTCAGTGGTTAGCACTGCTGCCTCACAGCACATGGGTCCCAGGTTTGAATCCAGCCTCGATTGGCTGACTGTGTGGAGTTTGCACATTCTCCCTGTGCCTGCGTGGGTTTCCTCTGGGTGCTCCAGTTTCCTCCCACAGTCCAAAGATGTGCACGTCAGGTGAATTGGCCATGCTAAATTGTCCTATAGCGTTAGGTCAATTAGTCAGAGGGAAATGGGTCTGGGTGGGTTATTCTTTGGAGGGACAGTGTGGACTGGTTGGGCCGAAGGGCCTGTTTCCACACTGTAGGGAATCTAATCTACTCCTTTCCTATCCATGTATTTGTCCAAATGCCTTTTAAATGTTGTTAATGTACCGTCTCAATGACCTCTGCTGGCAGCTCATTCCATATGTGTACAATTCTTTGTGTAAAAATGTTGCCCCTCAGGTTCCCTTTTATTCTTTCCCCTCTAACCTTAAACTGATGCCCTCTTGGCCTTGATTCCCCAACCCCGGGAAAAAGACTGAAAGCATTCATCCTATCCATGCCTCTCATGATCTTATAAGGTCCCCCCTCAATCTCCTACACTGTGAAGAAAAAAGTCCTCACTTGTCCAGCCTTCTTCCTATAATGGAGACCTTTGAGATTTAGCAACAGCCTTGCAAATTTCTTCTGCACTCTTTCCAGTTTAATAACATCCTTCTTGTAGCAAAGTGACCAAAAGTGAACACAGTACTCCAAGTGCACCTCATCAAAGTCCTATATAACTACAACATAACTTGAAATTATCCAGGACAAAGTAGCCCACTTGATTGGTATCACATCCACAAACATCCACTCCCTCCATCACTCACATTCAGTTGCAACAATTTGTACTATTTACAAGGTACACTGCAGAAATTCACTGAAGATCCTTAGGTAGCACCTTTCAAACCCACGAACACTTCCATCCAGAAGGACAAGGGCAGCAGATACGTGGGAACACACCCGCTTCAAGTTCCCCTCCAAGTCACTCACCATCCTGACTTGGAAATATATTGCCATATCTTCGCTGTCGCTGGGTCAAAATCCTGGAATTCAATTTCTTCAGGGCATTGGGAGTCAACCTGCAACACATGGACTGCAGTGTATCAAGAGGCAGCTCACTGTAACCTTCTCAAGGGCAACCAGGAACGAGCAATAAATACCAGTCAAACAGTTAGGTCCATGTCATATGACAGAATTTAAAAAATTGCATCATTGCCCACAACAAATTAAAATATAGGACAATTTGACCTATTCTCGTGATCTAGAATTTAGATTTTCAAGACTTTTAACTCATTTTTTATGTGCATTATATCTATATCAAGTCATTTGTTAAGCTGTTTGGCGGAAAGTAGAGAGGGGATGTCAGAGGCGGGTTCTTTATGCAGAGAGTTGTGAGAACATGGAATGTGTTGCCAGCAGCAGTTGTGGAAGCGAGGCCATTGAGGATATTTAAGAGACTGCTGGACATGCATATGGTCACAGAAATTTGAGGGTTCGTACATTAGGTTTACTTTACATGAGGATCAATGGACGGCACAACATCGTGGGCTGAAGGGCCTGTTCTATGTTCTATGTACTATTTGCCTTTTTACTGTCTTAATCACAAATGAATACACATGTATTTGGGGTTTTAAGGGCCTTACTTTCAGTTGCATTGTTTTAGACTCTGAATCCTTTGTTTTCTCCAGCATCTGTTTAGGTTGTGGATTACAATAAATAGGGGGACTTTCCTGGTAATGACAAAATCTGGTGTGAATTCCTTGTTCTGAACAGCAGTCAGTCAGGAAAATTGGTCAACTTGGTGGTCTCATTCGGATTTTATCCATTTTGCAGCACAGTGGTCCACAGGTGTTGATGCACTCCTCCCAGTTAACTCGTGACAGTGACCATACCTTTGTAAGAGAATCCACTATCTTCTGAGTTAGAGGTAAGAAGCTGACACTCCCATCTCTCGCTAACACCGCAAAATAAATTAGTAGATTTACTGATTGAAAGACTGGTGTGAATGCTGACAGATGGATTGCATCTGATCCTTTTAAACCCCTTCAGCAAATTATATTATGCAGTTATTTTCTTTTCGTGATGACAACTTCCCTTTATACAACACACTTGCCTTTACACATAGAAACATGACAAAACAGCGTATGGCAGAGGTGTTGTGGAAAAGTAAAACGCACATATGCCAAAGTTCCCATTTCCTTTAGTCACAGCAGAGAAGTATTAATGCTGTTAAGAGTATCTATGATAAACTCAGTGTATAGACAACGCGGCAAAGGGTTAATGAGAAATGTATCAATGCAGACAATTGTCCAGATTCTGTCAATAAGTCTAACCTTTGGAATACATTAAGGTATTTTTTGATAAATAGGGAAGCACTATTCAATCCTTGATCTATCACCATGGTGCGAGCTGCCAATTTTCCCTCTTCAGGCAAGACTTAATCATTTTTGGGCACGTTGTAGTCTTTAAATCCATCCCATTAATGAATAAAACTCTGAAGGTCGCAAAGAGGCAAAAAGTGTGTGTGTTCTTGCAGAAACTAAAGAGTTCAGCACCATCCAGTCCTTCCTGACTCAGTTTCAAAAACAGCATTGCCACAAAGTGACATGGTCCGTAAACATGACTACAGAGTTCAGTGAAAATGCAGTGTGGTATTGTGTAAATTAATTGGAGTGATTTACTGATAATGCAGTGCCAGAGCTATGGAAATAAACAATCACTCCCTTTGATTAACTAAACAAGTCTCCACGCTTCTAACAAGATTAGTTTCTGATATCACAATGATTGGAACTCTGTCAGTATTTTTCTAAAACAAAACCCCACCACCAAGTAATCCAGTCATTGTATTACCAAAATAGCACAACCAGGCAGTGCAACAAAACCAGAGTGAAGGAAGGGTAGGAAAAGATGGAGGGGTTAAAATAAATTAGAATTGGAGAAGGAGATAGCTTCCATGGTTTTCACTCAGTAGATCACTCGATTCTTTCTAAAGGCTTCAACAATGCATGGTCCCTCTCTCTCTCTCTCTCTCTCTCTCCCAATGGAAGGGAGACACACAGTCAGAAATGATGACCTCCTTGATGGCTCATTCTCTGGACTGAGTGATAGCTCCTTTACCCTGGCCGAGGAGTAATTCCATGAGATGGACCTGTCATTAATTTGGTTGTTTCTGTATCACCCATAGATGCCACCATTCCTGATGAGAATGGAGGCAACTGGGTAGCTGCATCATCTATCAAGCCTGGCACCAACCACATGATAATGAGATGAGATTGAGGGAATAAAATTGCTTTTATGAACCTTAATTTGCCTGATGTAACTATTGTGCACTCACTGCAGTAAATAACCCTGATCTAATGAGCAGATGTTGCTGTCGATCTGCTCCTGAATTTGTTTGCTGCAATTTGAATGTTTTATAAAACTCAAGAGTATAGAAAGTTTATGGGTTGGGTATCAGATGCAGATTACCCTTGGTCACACTGAATGACAGAACAGGTTCGAGTGGGTGAATGACTTTGTTTTCAGAAAGAGACTGCAAATAGATCTTGGAGAAAGTGAGGAGAGTCAGAGTCGAAAAGTGTGGTGCTGGAAAATCACATAGGTCAGGCAGCATCCGAGGAGCAGGAGGATCGATGTTGCAGGCATAAGACCTTCATCAGGAGTGTCAATGTGAATAGACCTTGCCGTAAAATAGATTTCTCAGTGTGAGTGCTGCTGGAATCAGGTCTCAATGCAAAGGCTGTGTCTGACACAATAGGAGCAAATGGACATTCAGGAAGTTTGCAGTTTCAAAACAGGGAAAAATTGGATTTCAGCTTGTTCTTAACTGGGAGATCGAGGGATATGGAGGAAACCACTCACAGAGTTGCATCAATATTATTGTCAGAGCTTAATGTCCTCCCTCTGTTCGGCTCAAGGCAAGGCAAACATTGAATCCATAGCAAACAATCTAAAGAGTATATTTCAATAACTCAGAGCTGATCGAAACAGCCAGCATTGCAACTCAGCTGCTGCTTCCTTTTAGATTCTATGATTGGGGAGCATTTAATTGATGGAAAGGAGATGCATGGAGAAACTATAGCCCTCTTCTGTTCTGTGACCAGATGTATTGGGGAGTGGATGGTCTCTTCATCCCACCTCCAGCTGGGCTCTCCAGTGGCCATTTCAAGTCAATGGCTTCTCACCACTTGTACCCATATTTGCCTAGCCAATCTGCTAGCCCAGAAGGCAAACTCTGCTGGAATTGTTGGTGGGCGTCTATTCATTCTGAAGCACCCTACAAATGAATACTCGTCGGTCCTGGCATCAGAGGTGGTGTGGGAGTGAGGGTGAGAGGTGCCCTCCCTTCTTCATGCTACCAAACACTGTTCTAAGTGCTATCCTTCCTGCCAACAGCCCTGCTGCGTCTGGGCCTTGACGGGGGGTTGCAATGCCAGCATCAGCCACTACCTGTCCAATGGGCAACAGAAAGCTGGCTGCCTTCAATTGACTGGTTGCTCCCAGCAGTTGGGATTTCTGATCCGAGAAAAGGCCCATTGCTGTCTCATTAAGTGCCTGATTGGATCTTAACATTCCAGGCTTTAAGGGCTACTGTCGCAGCATCTCTACCCCTTGGACTATTAGACATAGGTTCAATTCCCATCTGCCCAAAAGGTGAGTCATCATATACCTTCAAAGGCAAAATTCTACAGAAAGTAGCTAGAAATCTCTTAGGGATGCTTCTGTTGCCTGCATTAAATTCTGCCCTTGTTTACTCAATTCAAATCTGCTTAAAGTCCCCAAAATAGCTAACATCCACAATCAATTTTTTCTATTTTAAGGCAGGTTTTCCAGTTATTTTTAATATTCTCATTAGTCAGATTATTCAAATCTATTTGGTGGTTACAGGCTCTCTGGCAAGATGAACTGCTAACAAGCAATTATGTGAAAAAATAAGATTATTCAACTTTCTGCCTCAGGTGAGGAATGCTAAGGAACATGAAGCAAGAATAGAATGTGAATTACCTGAGGAATTCACAGAATAGGGAAGAGCTGGCAAACAATCTGAACAGTACATTTCAATAATGCAGAGCAGAATGGCAAGTCAGCTGTTGCTTCCTTTCGGGACTCCGTCTGGGTTTTCCTGAGGTCTTATCATCCTTGGAAGAGAAATGATTCAAGAGCTGTGTGATGAATTTTTAATGCTGCATGATAAAAATGGCAGTCAGGGACTGAATCATTGCTACACAGGCTTGCCGCTTGAGTTTGGAACTTGCTTTGCAAGTGAGTGCCTCATCAGACTTTATTTTTGTTCTGGTGATACGCGTGTTCCCAGGAGCCATCCCACTCCCTGACCCTACACGTGGAAGGTGGTTAGAGGTGTCAATAAAGGCAGCTTAATGTTAGGATACGTAAGTTAAAAGGCCAGCCTTGATTCTCTGGGACTACCTCCCAGTTTTTTCTTTTAGCTTCTCTGAAATCATCCCTTACCCATCATCCACTCCTCGTGCCATCTTGATGGTGCCTCATAAATCATGTCTCCCACATACACCCAAAGGTCTCTTGTTCTCCCAGTGCTAACTCATAATATTTCAATGTCACGTACAGTCTGTACAGATCCACTCAACCCTAATGTAACAATGGCATTGCTGAACTGCTGCAAAAGAAATCACTCATTCACAATTTTCATTAGAGAGCTGCTGCTAGTATCAGCCAATCAAGGCATCAATAGTCCACCATCAATAACAGGAGCTATAAGAACTTGTCACGTGCTTGTGCAAATGAACATTGAGCTACTGAAAAAATTGGCAGAAATTGTTAAAACAGTTTTTCTGGTACTATAAAGCTGCCAATATTCTCTATACCTGCGTTCAAAAATCTCATTGCATAATATTTCCATGGGAGTCTGGGCTCTCAGCCGAACATGCACAATTAAAATTTGGGTCCTTCTCACCATCTTAAATGGTTCTGGAGTTCTTTTATCTCATAGACAAACTGCCCCATTGTCTTAATGAGAAAGTAGGAGATGATTCAATTATGAAGCGACAAGTCTTCACAGCAAGTGTCTATGCATTGGGGTACTTCCGGTGAAGAAGTATTGACTGCTGTATGTTAGTCGAAGAAATGATTGATATGTATAATTCTCACAAATGAATTGAATGCAATTCAAGACTTCTCAATACACAGGAGACATGAAAAATATCAACTGCAGATTTCCAAACAGAGATCTGTTGCGTTCCTATTGAGGAAGGGATTATTAGACTAATCTTTAAAAGGTTTATAGTACAGTTTTTATAATGGCTTCCATATGTAATTTGTAGGCTAAGGCAGTGCTTATCCTTAATCCTTGGCAGTCTAGTGATAGCTGAAAATGTGTTGCTGGTTAAAGCACAGCAGGTCAGGCAGCATCCAAGGAACAGGAAATTCGACATTTTGGGCCAGAGGCCTTCATCAGGAATGAGGAGAGTGTGCCAGGCAGGCTAAGATAAAAGGTAGGGAGGAGGGACTTGGGGGAGGGGCGATGGAGATGCGATAGGTGGAAGGAGGTCAAGGTGAGGGTGATAGGCCGGAGTGGGGTGGGGGCGGAGAGGTCAGGAAGAAGATTGCAGGTTAGGAGGGCGGTGCTGAGTTGAGGGAACCGACTGAGACAAGGAGGGGGGAGGGGAAATGAGGAAACTGGAGAAATCTGAGTTCATTCCTTGTGGTTGGAGGGTTCCCAGGCGGAAGATGAGGCGTTCTTCCTCCAACCGTCGTGTTGTTATGTTCTGGCGATGGAGGAGTCCAAGGACCTGCATGTCCTCGGTGGAGTGGGAGGGAGAGTTAAAGTGTTGAGCCACGGGATGGTTGGGTTAGTTGGTCCGGGCATCCCAGAGGTGTTCCCTGAAGCGTTCCGCAAGTAGGCGGCCCATCTCCCCAATATAGAGGTGGCCACATCGGGTGCAGCGGATGCAATAGATGATGTGTGTGGAGGTGCAGGTGAATTTGTGGCGGATATGGAAGGATCCCTTGGGGCCTTGGAGAGAAGTGAGTGTGGAGGTGTGGGCACAAGTTTTACATTTCCTGCGGTTGCAGCGGAAGGTGCCGGGAGTGGAGGTTGGAGAGTGGAGTGGAGTCTAGTGATATCATGGGATCTGGTTTCTCTTCACAGCCTGCTTCAAGATGAGCCAAGAAGAACCATGGATTGTGCAATTGACATTGTACATGTATCTGTATTAATAGCAGAATAAAATTCATGACAGATATAATCACTTACAATTCTTCTTCAAAATTATCAGCAGAAGGTTAATAAACTTGCAAGAATGTCTTCCAGTTGTCTAGTAATTCAAAGGTAGGGAATCACTTCAAAAAGTGCAGTCGATGGTAGGAACAATAAGTGGAAAAATGTTGGATGTGATGGGGTTGTCAACTAAAGTTTGGTTCATAGACAATTGTTTTATTAATATAGTACAGGAGGAGAGCGGTGGAGAAGTTTAGGGCAGAGATTCTATGACTGTGTGTGAAGATTGGTAAATGAATGGGAGATATACAAGGGGCCAGAAATAGAGGAACATAGAGTTAGGCATGAGACCACTCGGTATAGGGGGCAGACTTTGGCCGTTCAACCCATTAAGTCTATTTCACCGTTTAATCAGAATGTGATTGATCTGATAATCCTCATTTCCACTTTCCTGCCTTTTCTCCATAAACTTTGATTCCCTTCCCATTTAAACATCTCTGTATCACAGCCTCGTTTTTGTCTTAATGAACCAAACTTTATAGCTTTTTGTAGTAAATAATTCCACAGATCCTCTGAGAGAAGAAATTCCTCCTTGTCTCTGTCTTAAATGGGCAATCCTTATACTGTGAGTGATTGTTGAATTAAAATTGCATTTAAACTGCAAATCTGGGCACTTAATAAAACAGGGATACAAGATCTGCAGGTCGTTCTACTGTAATGGGCGTCTCATCAGCGCATATTGTCTGTAACACGATTGACGAATTGTGGATGCTGTTTGGATAACACAAACTTCCTGTTGAATGATTGAAGCGATTTTCTATATCGGTTTTCCATAGCATGATTTTCTATAGGGCAAGGTCACGTTATAGTGGAATGACCTGTATTCCATTCCATTCAAAACTCAGGTTCTCGGTTTTATCCTGGCTTTACTTGCCAGTTCTTGTCATTGGTAGTTTGCCATTGCCTTCCATCACAGGGACAGGACAGGGCAAGGAGTTGAGAGGTTGGACAAAGATTATGGTGGGACTAGAGGTCCTGGAATCTTTGAAGTAAGGATCTGGTACTTTACTTTACATAATCAGGGAAATGCTATAATGCAAAAGGAGGACATTTGGTCCATTTTTAACATACCTGCTTGTGAAATCAGCATCATTACCTTGTACTAATCTCCTACTTTTCCACCTACCCTTGCACATTATGTTTATCCAAATAGTCATCAATGCTTTCTTAAATACATCAATTGAACCCACCTCCATCACACCATCAGGCAGTGTATTCCAGGCCCACAGTACACGCAATTGAAAAAGATTTTCTTCTCTTCACTTTTACTTCTTTTTCAGATCAATGTAAATTGGAGGAACTGCAGGATTGGCAAGTGATATCTGTCAGTAAATGCATTGATGATGCACAAAGATATCAGAGCTTTGAATCAACACTTCTTTGCAGAAGGTGGGCTTTGGGAGGACAAGGAGAATATTGGAAGAATCAGATCAAAGTGAAGCTTGGGTGAGTGATTCAGTAGCAGACAGCTTTAGGCACAGCCAAGGTAGGCAATCTTACAGCAATGGCAATAGACAGTCTCACACGATATGACATGGGCAGTCAATGGCCTAATGGCATTATTACTAGACTATTAATCCATAGACCCAGGTAACATTTTGAATCTCGCTATGGCAAATAGGAGACCGTGAATTCAATAAAAATATGGAATTATCTGTCTAAGAGTGATCATGACACTCTTGTCAATTGTCAGGAAAAGTCCTATCTGGTTCAGTAATGTCCTTTAGGGTAGGAAATCTGCCTTCCTTATGTGGTCTGGCCTATATGTGACCCCAGACTCACAGCAATGCGATTGTCTTTTAACTGCCCTCTGGACATTGAATGTTGGCCTAACCAGCTCATGCTCAGTAAATACATATTTTAAAGAATTGTCAACGTTGTGTGGGGGTGCTTGGTAGCTCAGTTGGCGAGACAGTGGCATGCGATTTTGAATAATGCCAACAGTGCATTCCGAGCTGAGGTAAACGTGGGGTCTGTCCCCTCACCTTGCCTTGTCTTCCCATCCCCTGAGAGTGGCAGCAATGGGTAAACCAACACAAACAAAAACTGGCAAGTGCAATAACTCAGAATGAAGCATTAGTATATGAAGAGCCAAGGACCTGTCTTAAAAATGGAGTGGAATAGATCTTGTATCCCTTATTTTATTAAGTGCCCAGCTTTCAATTTAATTTAGTTTTAATTCAAGGATCATTCAATTCTTGATCAGGTGGGTTAAGATACATCAGTCATGACAGTGATGTTGAGTGGGGTTTTCTGATTTAGAAACTGCTCCATCAGCTGATTAGTTCCATAAGTAATATAAACAAAGCAATAACTCTAATTTAGTTCACCAATCATTGTGGTTACCTCCAAGAGAATGAAATAGATCCTATGCACGAGCAGCAGGTTCAGAGATGTAGTCCCAGGCACTTGTTAACTCCTGGTTTGAGCAAATATCACAAAGGGTTTAGAAAAGGTTTGTTGGCCTGCCATAACATCATCGAGTACTGGCATAATGTCCAAAACAATTAATCCAAAACAATTAAAACAACAGAAGGTTCAATGGCCAGACTATAACAACAGCAGAAGTTGTTGGACATTTTGTACCCACAAAGAGCAAACAATGAGTTGTATTTATGCATATTTTCTAAACAACTGGCTCAAAACTGAATCTCTTCCACATTTATAGATGTGGGACAAGTGTAGAAAATTGATGACGTCTTCCACCGCAGATTCGAGAGTAGACTGATGGGGCAGTAACTGGCAAGTTTGGATATGTCCTCTTTTTGCCCAAAACTGGGCAATTTTTCACATTGTCAGGTAGATACCAGTATTGTAACAGCACTGGAACAGCTTGACTAGGGGAGCAGCAAGTTTGGAGCACAAGTCAGCAAGGCTTTGTTCTTTGAGGAGGTGACAAGACAGGTCGACAAAAGTCAACCACCGGATGTGGTGTAGATGGACTTCAGCAAGGCATTTGATAGGGTTCCCCATGGTAGGCTCATTCGTAAAGTCAGGAAGTATGGGGTACAGGGAGATTTGACTATCTGGATTCAGAATTGGCTGGCTGACAGAAGGCAGAGAGTAGTTGTAGATGGAAAGTATTCTGCCTGGAGGTCAATGTTAAGTGGTGTCCTGCAGGGCTCTGTTCTTGTGCCTCTGCTCTTCGTAGTTTTTATAAATGACTTGGATGAGCAGGTTGAGGGGTGAGTTAGTATATTTGCAGATGACACAAAGGTTGGAGGTGTCGTCAATAGTATAGAGGGCTACTGCAGGCTGCAGTGCGACATAGACAGGATGCAGAGCTGGGCTGAGAAATGGCAGATGGAGTTCAACCTGGATAAATGTGAAGTGATGCATTTTGGAAGGGTGAACTTGAATGCTGAATATAGGATTAAAGACAGGATTCTTGGCAGCATGGAGGAACAGAGGGATCTGGGTGTGCAAGTACATAGATCCTGGATTAGTGGTGCTGGAAAAGCACAGCGGTTCAGGCAGCATCTGAGGAAATGTTGTGCTTTTCCAGCTCCACTAATCTAGAATCTGGTTTCCAGCATCTGCAGTCATTGCTTTTACCAAGTACATAGATCCCTCAAAGTTGCCACCCAAGTGGGTAGGGTTGTTAAGAAAGCATATGGTATTTTGGCTTTCATTAACAGCGATATTGAGTTTAAGAGCTACAAGGTTTTGCTGCAGCTCTACAATTCCCTGGTTAAGACCACACTTGGAATATTGTGTCCAGTCCTGGTCACCCTCCTATAGGAAAGATACAGACGCTTTGAAGAGGGTGCAAAGAAGGTTTACCAGGATGCTGCCTGGACTGGAGGGCTTGCCTTATGATGAAAAGATTGAATAAGCTCGGACTTTTCTCTCTCTCGGAGGAAGAGAGGAGACCTGATCGAGGTTTACAAGATAATGTGTAGAATAGATAAAGTCAATAGTCAGAGATTTTTCCCCAGGGCAGGATTGACTGGTACGAGGAGTCATAGTCTGAAGATAATAGGAGGAAGTTATAAAGGAGACGTCAGATGTAGGTTCTTTACGCAGAGAGTTGTGAATGTATGGAATGCGTTACCAGCGGTGGTGGTGGAAGCAGAGTCATTAGGGACATTTAAGCGACTGCTGTATATCCACATGGATAGCAGTGAGTTGAGAGGTGTGTAGGTTAAGTTACTATATTTTACATAAGGATTAAATCTTAGCACAACATCATGGGCCAAAGGGCTGTTCTGTGCTGTACTTTTCTACGTACTATGTTCTAAGTCTTCAATACTATTGCTGGAATGTTGTCATGGCATGTAGCCTTTGCAATAAACAGTGCTCCAGCTGTTTTGTGATATGATGCGGAGTGAGTCACAGAACATAGAACAGTTCAACAAAGGAACAGGCCCTTCGGCCCACAATGTTGTGCTGAACGTGATGCCAGATTAAATTAATCCCTTCTACCTGTCCTTGGTCCATATCCCTCCATTTCTTACATATTCATGAGCTTATCTGAAAGCCCCATAAGCACCCCTGTCATATCTGCCTCAGTGATATCTCTGATAGTGCATTCCAAACTCCTTTCACTCTTTGTGTAAAAAACTTGCCCATCACATCTCTTTTGAACGTTTCCCCTCTCACCTTAAATACGTACCCCATAGTTTTAGACATTTCATCTCTGGGAGAAGGATTTAGTAAGGCATTTGATAATGTTCCCCATGGTAGGCTTATGCGGAAAGTCAGGAGGCATGGGATAGTGGGAAATTTGGCCAGTTGGATAGAAAACTGGCTAACCGGTTGAAGTCAGAGAGTGGTGGTAGATAGTAAATATTCAGCCTGGAGCCCAGTTACAAGTGGAGTTCCATAGAGATCAGTTCTGGGTCCTCTGCTGTTTGTAATTTTTATGAATGACTTGGAAGAGGGAGTCGAAGGGTGGGTCAGTAAATTTGCAGATGATACGAAGATAGGTGGAGTTGTGGATAGTGAGGAGGGCTGTTGTCAGCTGCAGAGCTGGGCTGTGGAGTGGCAGATGGAGTTCAACCCTGTCAAGTGTGAGGTTGTCCATTTTGGAAGGACAAATAAGAATGCGGAATACAGGGTTAACAGTAGGGTTCTTAGTAAGGTGGGGGAGCAGAGGGATCTTGGGGTCTATGTTCATAGCTCTTTGAAAGTTGCCACTCAGATGGATAGAGCTTGTAAGAAGGCCTATGGTGTATTAGCATTCATGAGCAGAGGGATTGAATTCAAGAGTCGTGAGGTGATGATGCAGCTTTACAGGACCTTGGTAAAGCCACATTTGGAGTACTGTGTACAGTTCTGGTCACCTCACTTTAGGAAAGATGTGGAAGTTTTGGAAAGGGTGCAGAGGAGATTTACCAGGCTGTTGCCTGGAATGGAGAATAGGTCGTACAAGGATAGGTTGAGAGTGCTAGGCCTTTTCTCATTGGAACAGCGAAGGATGAGGTGTGACTTGATAGAGGTTTATAAGATGATCAGGGGAATAGATAGAGCAGACTTTTTCCCCGGGTACAGCAGAGTGTTACAAGGGGACATAAATTTAAGGTGAAAGGTGGAAGGTATGGGGGGATGTCAGAGGTAGGTTCTTTACTCAGAGAGTGGTGGGGGTCTGGAATGCGCTGCCTGTGGGAGTGGCAGAGTCAGAATCATTAGTGACCTTTAAGCGGCAATGGGATAAGTACATGGATAGGTGCTTAAGCTAGGACAAATGTTCGGCCCAACATCGTGGGCAGAAAGGCCTGTTCTGTGCTGTACTGTTCTATGATTCTGACTGTCAACTATATGTATGCATCTTTTAATTTTATAGACTTCTATCACATCTCCACTTAGCCTCTGCCACTCGAGAGAAAACAATCACAATTTTCCTAGCCTCTCCTTATAGTTCATGCCCTCTAATCCAGGTAGCATCCTGGTAAACCTCTTCTGTACCCTCTCCAACATCTCCACATCCTTCCTACAATGCGGTGACCAGAATTGAACACAATACCCTAACCAAAGTCTTATAAAGCTGCAAACGACATCCTTCTTAGTCACCCTGGGCTTGGACCCAATGATCAACGCTTTTCAGGATCCTGCCTTTAACTGTATTCTTTTCCTTAACAGTTGATTTCCTGAAGTGCAGCACCTCACATTTACCCGAATTAAACTCCATCTGCTATTTCTCCGGCCATAACTGCAACTGATCTATATCCAGCTATATCCTTTGGTAGCCTTCTGCACTATCCACAATTCTGTCAATCTTTGTATTGTCTGCAAACTTAGAAACCAACCCATCCACAGTTTCATCCAAGTTATTTATATGTATCACAAATAGCAGAGGTCCCAATCTGAATTGCCTGAAGACTGGTATCTGTGATGCTGGGGACCACTGGAGGAGGCTGAGATGGTTCATCTATTCGGCATTTCTAGCTGAAGATTTCTGCGAATATTTCAGGTTTATCTTTTGCATTGATGTGTTGGGCTCTTCCATCATTGAGGAGGCGATATTTGTGAAAATGCCTGCTCTAGTGGATTATTTAATTTGAAGCAATATTACTTTGGCCAACATGTTGAGGGTGTATTTTTGTTTTGGTAGAAGCTGAATTTTAGATTAGTTTAGATTACTTACAGTGGGGAAACAGGCCCTTCGGCCCAACAAGTCCACACCGACCCTCCAAAGAGCAACCCACCCAGACCCATTCCCCTATATTTACCCCTTCACCTAACACTACAGGTAACTTAGCATGGCCAATTCACCTAACCTGCACATTTTTGGACTGTGGGAGGAAACTGGAGCACCCGGAGGAAACCCACGCAGACACTGGGAGAAAGTGCAAACTCCACACAGACAGTTGCCTGAGGCAGGAATTGAACCCGGGTCTCTGGCACTGTGAGGCAGCAGTGCTAACCACTGTAAGGCCCACGATTATTAATGTGGAATATATTTTACATATATCTAAATAAAATTGCACATTTTCATTTACTCTGAGATTACAAGATATTCAAAATAAATGTTTATTTGCAGTAAGAATGGCTATAAAAAGGAACAAAATTGAAGAATATGGACAGAATACAATTGTGTCTTTTGTTGTATTCTCTCATGGTAGGTGAGCATCTTTGGCTGGGTCAACATTTATTGCCTGTCCGTAATTGCTTTTGAGAAGGTGGTGGTGAGCTGCCTTCTTGAACAGCTTCAGTCCATGTGCTCTATTCATACATCTTGTGAAATAAGATGGAAATGTTCAAAAACTCAATGGGAAGTCTCATAGAAAATTGAAAATAACAACTCTCTTGAATTATGAATAAAGTCTTTAATTACCCAATGGAATAGGTTAAACGACAGAGTATATGTACCAACACAAAAGAATAGTTGGCGTAATGAGAGACACCAAAAGGATAGAAGATATTATTGACATGCAGAGAGTTTTTATTATGATTTTTAAAGAACATATTCATTCATAGATACTTGAAGGACTGTCAAGGTCAGCATTTATTGCCCATCTCAAATTGCCTTTGAGAAAGTGATGGCAATCTGCTTTCTTGAATCATGGTTTAGTCCAGTTGAGAAGGAGCATCCAGGATTTTGACCCAACAGCAACAACGTATGTCAAAGACAAAATGGTTTTTTCAACTTGAAGGGAAACTCGGAGGAGATGATGTTTCCCAGGTGTCTACTGCAATTGCCCTTCTCATTGGTAGAGGTCATGGGATACGAAGATGGTGTTAAAGGAACTTGATGAGTCACTGTAGTGCATCATGTAGACAGTACACGCTGCTGGTACTCAGCATCATTGGTGGATGGAATGAATGTTACAGGTGGAAAATAAATTGCTGACATGGGGGAATTAGCTGAAGAGATCGATGGAAAATGCCTCTTGGAGGGATGTCCTGCCTCCAGCAACATAAGAAGCTTGGCGGATGAAAGAAAATTCATTAACTCCAAGGATGTGTACGATGGTATCAGGGAAATGTTCCATCGAGGGGAGCTCCATTCCCCCAAGGATTAATTGGTTCTCGTGCACACTGCATCCCAATCTCCCTTGAAAACCCGTTCCATATCTCAAGCACCTCCTGTCAAAGAAAAAATGCAATTGACAGTTAAGACCTGAACCAATTAACATCAATATAGAGACTAAAGGTCTCCAAAGTACAAACAGAAATGTAAGTGCTAATTGTTTGACAGCAGGTACTAAGATAAAAGACAAGAAATGAAAGCAACTCCATTTCCTAACAGCACACTATGAAGGAAACTAGGTGTACATAATCACGACAACTGTGATAGAGGAGGAGTCTGCTTCAAGTGATGAGGAATGTGTTTAAGACACCATGGGGAGAGTTTTCCAATATGCCTCAGGTTTTTATAAGTGCAGGCGAGGGATACTTTTGCTTAATTAGGCGGCAGGCAAAAAGAATTTAGTTTCTCAACAAGGGTTTAAGTTTTTACCAGCAATATCCAAAATCCTTTACCTTTCTGGAGGATATTCTGACCCTGTTTTACATTCATTAACATGAATAATCAAACACACTCTAATATGGTGGAATAGCATTCAGAGGTTCAATAATGTTCTCTAGATTGTCACATAGGCATGTTCAAAAACCCTAATGGTATATATGAGTCATGTAAATTGGTAGTGGCGACGAAATAATGAACATTGATTTGAGAGTGTGATGCTGGAAAAGCACAGCAGGACAGGCAGCATCCGAGGAGCAGTAGAATCGATGTTTCGGGAATAAGCTCTTCATTTGGAAAGTGCCACCTCCCAAGAGGCTGAAGTCTGTGCAGATGGGGAAGGAATAATCTTTACCCCTGGTTTTCACTTTATGATGATAAAAGACATCGGGGCAACATCCCAGGTGACTGAAGTTCTCTAGAACGTGAATGATCTGCCAGCTCTCATCAATCCTCATTCTCTTTTGAGTGTGGACTAGCAGTTCTTTAATTCATTCACAGGATGAAGATGTCGCTGGCTATCCCATCCCATTCAGAGTCAACCACATTGCTGTTTTTCTGGAGTCATGTGTAGACCAGAGCAGATCAGGAAGGCAGTTTCCTTCCCTAATGGATATTAGTGAACTAGGTGGATTTTCTAACAATTGGCAATTGATTCACAGTCATCATTTGACTCTTACTCCTTGGCTTTACTGAGTTCAAATTGTACCATATGCCATGGTGGAATTTGAAGCCAGGTCCCTAGTACATTACCTGGGTCTCTTGATTCATAGTTTAGCGATAATACCACTAGGCCATTGCCACCACCCTAACCGAGGTTGCATTGCAGATGACTGTTAAAAAGAGATGATGGGCTAGATATTTCTATTGAATTCCATAAAAGGTTGGAGTGTTTAAAAAACTTGATTACCAATCTCTCTTTACAGAAGGGAACCTGCTATTCTTTCCCAGTCTCATCTATATGTGACTCCACTCCACAAGTAGGACTGATTCCTAAATATCCTCTGACATATCTCAGTCATCACTCAGTTGCATCGAACTGCTAGGTGAAGGACCTCAATGTTCCTCTTGCAACAAAGGGACAAACAAAGGTTTGTGGTTAGCACTGCTGCCTCACAGCGCCAGAGACCCGGGATCAATTCCCGCCTCAGGCGACTCTCTGTGTGGAGTTTGCACATTCTCCCCGTGTCTGCGTGGGTTTCCTCCCATGATCCAAAGATGTGCAGGTCAGGTGAATTGGCCATGCTAAATTGCCTGTAGTGTTAGGTGATGAGGTAAATATAGGGGAATGGGTCTGGATGGGTTGCGCTTCGGCGGGTCTGAGTGGACTTGTTGGGCCGAAGGGCCTGTTTCCACATTGTAAGTAATCTAATCTAAGTTAAGGAGAAAGTACTTCTCCCAAAGGGTTGTGAATCTGCGGAATTCGCTACCCCAAATTGTGGTGGATACTGGAACAGTGAGTAAATTTAAAGAGGATTTAGACAGATTTTTAATTGGTAATTGTTGATGGGATATGGGTAGAAAGCAGGATAATAGGGGTGAGGAGCATATCATTCCTGATGAAGGGCTTATGCTCGAAACGTCGAATTCTCTATTCCTGAGATGCTGCCTGGCCTGCTGTGCTTTAACCAGCAACACATTTGCAGCTGAGGAGCATATCAGCCATGATCGAATGGCGGAGCAGACTCGATGGGCCGAATGAGTCATAGAGATGTACAGCAAGGAAACAGACCCTTCGGTCCAACCTGTCCATGCTGACCAGATATCCGAACCCAATCTAGTCCCACCTGCCAGCACCTGGCGATATCCGTCCAAACCTTTTGTATTCATATACCCATCCAGATGCCTTTTAAATGTTGCAACTGTACCAGCCTCCACCACTTCCCTTGGCATCTCATTCCATACACGTATCACCCTCTGCGTGAAAATGTTGCCCCTTCGGTCTCTTTTATATCTTTTCCCTCTCACCCTAAACCTATGCCCTCTGGTTATGGACTCCCCCACCCCAGGGAAAAGACTTTGTCTAATTATCCTACTCCTCATGATTTTATAAACTTCTATAAGGTCACCTCTCAGCCTCCAATGCTCCATGGAAAAAAGCCCCAGCCTATTTGGCCTCTCCCTGTAGCTCAAATCCTCCAACACTTGTAAATCCTTGTAAATTTTTTCTGAACCCTTTCAAGTTTTACAACATATTTCCGACAGGAAAGAGACCAGAATTGCATGCAATATTCCAACAGTGGCCTAGCCAATGTTCTGTACAGCTGCAACATGACCTCCCAACTCCTGTACTCAATACTCTGGTCAATAAAGGTTTGCATACCAAACGCCTTCTTCACTATCCTATCTACCTGCAACTCCACTTTAAAGGAGTTATGAACCTGCACTCCAAGGTCTCTTTGTTCAGCAACACTCCCTAGAACTTTACCATTAAGTGTATAAGTCCTGCTAAGATTTGCTTTCCCAAAATGCAGCACCTCACATTTATCAAAATGGCCTCACTTTGTTCTAAAATCTTATAAACTTACATCCTCACCATTACGATAGCAACCTCCAGTCATCAAATTTTGATTGTAAATCAATATCTAACAATGATGAACTACGTGCAGGGATGAGATGCATCAATTTAAATGTCTTCCTCTCTGTGCAACAGAAGGTTTTTGGTATTGCATTAGAAGTTACCATGCCATGCACTTTTGGTCTTCTTTATCACCATGACTTTCAGTGGTGAGTTTAATATGCAATTAACAGGAATACCTTAAAAATATTGGGAAACATAGGAACAAAAGGATAGGAGTAGGCCATTCAGCCCCTCAAGCCTGCTCCATCATTCAACAGGGTCATGGCGAATTTTGTCCCAACTCCATATGCAGAGAAACCTTGATTATTTGACCAAGATGGGCGGGCAGTATTTCGTTTGGATAATTAATTATTTGGATAACTGATTCAATGCCTCTCCTCTGGGACTCCGAGTTTCCTGAAGTTTCCTTTTTCTACACTCTGCTCCCTCCCTCTGTCTCAGGGTTTGTTTCTGAGCAGACACACACTTGTGTGTTAGGGGCCGGCAGCATTGCTGAAGCCTCTCCCCACAGCTGCTTCACTTCAATAGGACTAACAGAGTGAGCACTTGCTATGTCAGCTCCCCGTTCAGGAGACTAGGCAGCAGCATACTCCACAACACCCCCTGCCCCGCACCCCCTGCCCCAATACACGCCTGCCCCATGATCAGTATTGGTAACACCTCTTTGATGTAATGTTTCTGTAAGGACCTTGAGATCTTGTTCGGACAATCCGAAATTCGGATAATTGATATCTGGATAATCGAGGTTCCTCTGTACCTGCTTTTGGCCCATATCCATTAATACCCTTCCTTAATGAAGAATTCTCAATTTCAGATTTCAAATGAACAATGACTCCAGTGTCCACTGCCATTTGTGGAAGAGAGTTCCAAACATCTACAACGCTTTGTGTGCAGAAGTGCATCCGTGCATCTTTTCTGAATGGTCTGGCATTAATCTTTGGACTATGAACCCCTGCACTGAATCCCCACCAAATGGAAATAGTTCATTTTTTGTACCCTTTCTTTGTCTGTTTTTATAAGATCAATCAGATCATCCCTTCACCTTCTGAATTCTAGAGAAAACAAAGTTAATTTGTCCTATCTCTCCTCATAACCTAACCTTGAAGTGCAGGTATTATTCTGGTAAACCCTATGTTATACTCCCTCCAAGGCTAAGGGCAAAATGCTGTTTGCATAACCCTATTTGTACAGCACTGTTCATAGATCAACAAGTTCTAAAAATATGTACCAGTAAACATTCAGAGTTATAGAGTCATAGAGATACACAAGCACAGGAACCAAGCCTTCGGCGCAACTCATCCATGCTGGCCAGATATCCTTAATTAATCTAGTCCCACTTGACAGCACCTGGGCCAATATCCCTCCAAACTCTTCCTGTTCATATACCCATCCAGATGTCTTTAAATGTTGTAATTGTACCAGCCTCCACCACTTCCTCTGCTACAGTTGTCATGAGCCTGCTCAAAGCTGTCACTAATGGAATACCAAATAAGCTGATTCTGCCTGAATTTTAGCCTGATTAGAGAGAGAAAAAAAATGTTGGCTCAATTTGAAAGAACGCTAACCTTTGATGAGTTTCTTGACTTGACAGAGTTTCATTGAGGTTTTTCCATACAGATTCCGTCCTCTGTGTGAAAAGGTTGCCCTTGGGTCCCTTTTAAATCCTACCCTCTCACTCTAGATCTATGCCCTCTGGTTTTGGTCTCTCCCACCTCAGAGAAAGGACCTTGTCTATTCACCCTATCCATGCCCCTCATGATTTTATAAACCTCTATAAGGTCACCTCTGAGTTTCCGACACTCCAGGGAAAACAGCTCTAGTCTATTCAGCCTCTCCCTATAGCCCAAACCTTTCAATCCTGGCAACATCATTGTAAACCTTTTCTGAACCCTTTCAAGTTCATCATGAAATGCTGAATTTGCTGGCTTTTCTTTTTTTAAAAAATAAGAGCATATATCGTTAATATGACGTTATGTTTCCAGCACGTCTTGCTCCATTGTCTTTGGCACCACCTGATGCCTCATGACATTTTTTTTGTACTAGCGACACCCTGTGTTCACCTATCACTGCCACACCACTCTGCCCCTCTCCCCATCCAAAACCTTCACCCACCCCCAACCGCGTTATCTGCAGCTCCCCTTAACCCAGCCCTGAAGGAGGGTTTACCCAAAACACTGACTTCTCCACCTCCTGATGCTGCCTGCCTTGCTGTGTTCGTCCAGCCTCCTGCTTGTCTACCTTGGATTCCAGCATCTGCTATTTCTTTGTCTCTAACTATAGCAACAAATGCAAGCTGTTCCTGAATATCCCGCAGCAGTGAATTGCACTTCACTAACAAAGCAACTCACTAGACAATGAACTTCCTGGCAAATCATTTGACAAAATGGAATTTAACAGTCACTTTGTATCAGCTACAGTTGTCATGAGCCTGCTCAAAGCTGTCACTAATGGAATACCAAATAAGCTGATTCTGCCTGAATCTTGAGCCTGATTAGAGAGAGAAAAAAAATATTGGCTCAATTTGAAAGGACGCTAACCTTTGATGAGTTTCTTTACTTGACAGAGTTTCATTGAGGTTTTTGCATTGCGAAAGGTGAAGTCTCTTGAATGCCAAGTGCTGTCCGTTTTAATCTCAGGTTGGCTTTGCTTGAGGTGATTCACTGATGTCTTTCTTTGTAAAGGCACATCAGCAGAAGAATTTACATCTGACTGTAATCCCTCAGGGTTTTGTCAGAATATCCTTTCATTATTTTCATGCATGATATAAAGAACTTGCATTCCTTACATGACCTTTAGATGTCCCAAAGCACCCTGGACCAGTGAAGTATGGCAACAGCAGTAAGATCGGATATACGGCAGCCAGATGTTTCCCAACAATATAATAATGAGTGACAATAATAATCCTAATGACCGGTTCGAGGATTGGAATTCAGAAGCAGGGGTACTTTCCCACAATTATACAAGGCCTTGGTAAAACTCTACCTGGAGTGTTGTGTGCGCTTGGCTGTCCCTACCTAAGAAAGGATATACTTGCCAGAGAGTGAATAAAGCAGAGATTCACAAGGTTGGTAATGAGGATGGCACTTCTGTCCAAAGAGGAGAGATTGGTTCAACAAGCCTCACATTCACCAAACAATGAAGAGAATTTGTTTGAAACATATGAACTTCTAACAGGACTGGACAGGGCTAAATAATGGAGGATGTTTTCACTGGTCAAGGAATCTAGACCATGAGTCACAATCTTCGGATACGGGGTAGGCCATTTAAGGACTGAGATAAAGAAAGATTTCTTCTCTCAAAGGATAGTGAAGCTGCGGAATTGTCTACCGTTGAAAGCTGTGGAGGCCAAGTCAATGAATAATCGAGAAAGAGATGGATAAGTTTTACAATAATAAAGCTGTCAAGAGATATAGAAGAAAGTGGGAATAATGGGACTGAGACCGAGGATCAGCCACGGTCATGTTGAATGGCAGAGCAAGCTCGAAGTGCCGAATGGCCTGCTCCTTGTTTCTAAGTCCCTGCATTTCTGCGTAAGTGTTAGCCAAGACAATTCTCTGAAACAGGTTCCATGGATTCCTTCATGCCCACCTGAGGAAGAAGTTGTAGCCTTGGTATATTGGCTTAGATAAGGAGTATCTTGAACAGTGCAGTATCCCTTTGTCCTTCCTGGGAGGAGACAGCCTGGATTTTGTGCTCAGATCTCAAGCTAGATTTGAAATCAAAAGTGGCCATGTGAAAATAGCAAACAGCTTTACCACCAATTCTGATATATGTTTGATTGAAAAGCCTAATGGAATGTTGCCCTTTGTTTTGTGAGGAATTGGACATGAAAGTAAGGATTATAGTAATTTACTGCAGATGCTGGAAGCTGAACTGAAAACAAAAAAGTGCTGGAGATCACAGTGGGTCAGACAGCATCCGTGCAGAGAAAACAAGTTAATGTTTCGAGTTCAGATGACTTTCTGACGGAGAGTCATGCAGTCATTTAGACTTGAAACATTAGCTTGCTCTCTCTCCACTGATGCTGCCTGACCCATTGTGAACTCCAGCACTTTTTGTTTTCAGTCATGAAAGTAGGGATGTTGTGTTTCAGTTATTCAGGTCACTGGTGAGAGCACACCTCAAATACTGCCTGTCGTGCTGGACTCCTTATTTTAGGAAGGGTGTGAATATTAATTCAGAGAAATTTTCCTAGATTGATGCCTGGAATGAATGGGTTGTCTTATATGAAATAGTTCGACAATGTGGGCTTGTTTCCGGTGGAGTTAACAGGTATATACAGTGAAGAGTATATCTTCCAAGTTCATCTTCCTTCCCACCTATCAGCTCCACCCTCCTCTCCGACTTAACACTTTCACCCCCACCTTCATCTACCTTCACATTCCCAGCTACCTTCCTGCCAGCCCCAAACCCCCTCCCACTTATCTCTGAGCCCCCTTGTGCCACAAGCCTCATTCCTGATGAAGGGCTTATGATCGAAACATTGACTCTCCTGTTCCTCGGATGCTGCCTGACCTGCTGTCCTTCTCCAGCACCACTCTAATCTTGACTCTGATCTCCAGCATTCGCAGTCCTCCCTTTCTCCAAGTATGTACAGTCGGTTCTGACATAACACGATATTTCTGTTTTCACGCGGTTTCGCATTATAAGAAAATTGCGCAGTAGCCACAGCATTTAAACTAAAGGGGCCAGAATCGTGATACAGCTAATCCAGGTAAGGAAAGTTTTTGTTCTACAAATAACAGTCTAAATTTTTCAATCGTGTTATAGCCAATTCACATTGAAGGAACACGTATTACAGCAGAACCTACTGCAGTTAACTTGATTGAAATATATAAGACCCTCAAAAGTCTTGATAGGTGGGATGTTTCCACAACTAGGGAGCACTGTTTTGAAAGGAGGGTCTCCTCTCTGAGACAGAAACGAGGATAAATGTTTCCAGTCAGCACGCTCAATGACTTTGGAACTCTCTGTCTCAGAAGGAGGTGGATCCAGGGCCATTGAGCATTTTGAAGACAAAGGTGGATCGAAACTTGTTAAGTAAGGGACTCAGAGGTTATCGGGCTGTATTCTGAATGTAAACAGCTCATCTATTAATTTAATTGAACATTCATACAAGCTTGAGAGGCCCTAATGGCTACTTCTGCTCCTACTTTGCATCTTAGTGGGCAGCACGGTGGCACAGTGGTTAGCACTGCTGCCTCACAGCACCTGAGACCCGGGTTCAATTCCCGACTCAGGTGACTGACTGTGTGGAGTTTGCACGTTCTCCCCGTGTCTGCGTGGGTTTCCTCCGGGTGCTCCGGTTTCCTCCCACAGTCCAAAGATGTGCGGGTCAGGTGAATTGGCCATGCTAAATTGCCCGTAGTGTTAGGTAAGGGGTAAATGGAGGGGTATGGGTGGGTTTCGCTTCGGCGGGTCGGTGTGGACTTGTTGGGCCGAAGGGCCTGTTTCCACACTGTAAGTCTAATCTAAAAAAAATTGTATGCAAAAGGTCTAATTATGGGCCTAAATTGAAGGCTCACCTTCTAAATGCATCTCCTGGTGAGTACAAGAATATAAGGCATTAAGAACAATGCACAAACTTAAGTTTAATTTAGATTTTGTATTTTGTGGCTTTAGAAGGGAAATATGTATTCAGTTTAATTTTAGATTTGTTCTGTGAGTGGTGAGCTGCTAAACTTGTTATGTTAACATTTGTTTTAGTGAGGTCTTCATTCCTTGAGGTGGACAGTTCAGTGCATTAAAAATAAACTGCATTGTTGCTTAGTGACAGAGCACAGAGAGACATCCATTGAAAAATGTCAGTTAGTCTGTGTTAAAGGGGGACAGAAAATGAAGAATGAAGTGTTAAGCTGTCCAGTAATAAATCTGACCAGAAAACTGCTCAAAAGTGAAGTTAAAGTAACTCGTGGGTTTACTTTGTAATTTGTTTTAGATGTCTCAAAGTGAGTTACAAGTTGAAGAGGAAAAACATCTACTAAACCCAGAGAAATTCACCAAAGGAGTACTGGTTGCAGCAATAGATAAGAAGTCCTAATGTGGAAATAATTGTGATTTTTTTTCTCTGTGATTTGGGGTTTGTAAGAACATTACTGCATTAAAACGATTAACGGGAATTTGAATATTTCTTGCTGGTGTTTGTTATGAAGCCCTTTGATTAATTTCATCTTATGGAATATATTTTATGTTATTTCCCTTGTTCAGTAAATATTTTATTCTTTGTGATAAAAGTATATTGGCAGCCTGTGGTGAATGCGTTCAGTGATTGATCTCCATAGTTGGAAGAGAAGACAAAGTTGGGATGTTAACAAGGTGGGTTTCACCCTGGGATCTGATGTGTCCAGTCTAACATGAACTTGGATCATAAAAACACAGAACACTTCTTGGAACATCGCAGATGAAAGCCCAACAATTTTGTGAGGCACAGGTTTGACTGCCTGAACACTGCTGACATCAAAAAAGCATAGAAGCTATGAGCCAATTGACCCCTCAAGCCCAGTCCACAATTCATTATGATCGTGGCTGATCATCAAGCTCAATAATTTAATTCCACCCTCATCCCATGTCCCTTGTTAAAAAATCACACAACATTTTGTACTTTGTACACCCCAATCCAACAACAGTACCTCCAACCCATGTCCCTTGATCTCTTTAGCCACATAAGCTACATTTACCTCTATATTTATCTACTTCCTTCTTGAAAACACATAATGTTTTGTCCACAGCCATCTTCTGTGGTAGTGACTTCCAAAGGGTCACCACTGTCTGGGTGAAGAAATTTCTCCTCATCTCAGTCGTAAAAGGTTTCCCCCCTACCCTTAAATGATAACTCCTGGTTCCAGACTCCTCCATCATTAGGAACATCTTTCTTTACTTAACCTGTCTTCGTGAGAGCATTCAGGTTTCATTAAATATTTACCTCTGTCAATTTTGCAGCCATTCAAAGTGCAATCTGCTTTCCTATTTTTGCAACCAAAGTGGTTAACTTTACACATATCCACATTATCCAGGATCTGTCATGCATTTGTCCACTCACCCAGCCTGTCCAAATCACATTGTGACATCTCTGCATGCTCCTCACAGCTCACCCTCCCCCCAGCTTTGTGTCATCTCTGCAAATTTACAGATATGACATTCAGTTCCCTCATCTAAATCATTAAGAATAATTGTGGATAGCTGGGATCCTACTACTGATTCGTGTTGGAATTCCACTGGTCACTGCCTGCCATTCTAAAACAGACCCATTTATTCCTACTCTTTGTTTCCTGTCTGCAAAGTAAGTTTCTCTCCATCTCAATACATTAACACCAATCCCATGCACTTTAATTTTGCACATAAATCCTTCTGCGAAACTTTGTCAAAAGCTTTCTGCAAATTGAAATAAACCACACCCACTGGCTCTCCCAAACAACTTGACTAGTTGCATCCTCAAAGAATTCCAGTTGATTTGTTAGACATGATTTTCCTTTCCTATATCTGTGCTGACTGTATGTGATTCTGCTATGGTTCTCTAACTGCTGTGCTGTAACATCTTTGATAATAGACTCCAGCATCTTCTCCACTCCCAACATCAGAGTCACTGGTCTAAAATTCCCTGTTATCTCTCTACCTCACTTTTTAAATAGTGAGGTTATATTTGTTATCTTCCAAACTGGAGGAACTTTTCCAGCATCTAAAGAAGGAAGTGGGCCCCCAATGCCTCCAATATTTCTAGATCCACCTCCTGATGTACTTTGAAGATTATCAGATCCTGGGGATTTTCCAGTCTGTAACCCCATAGATTTCTCCAACACCATTTCTCTACAATACAGATTTGCTTCAGTTCCTCCCTCTCACTAAACCCTGTCTTCCCTATCACGTCTGATTTACAGGAAGTCCCCAAGTTATGAACAAGTTCTGTTTTCTGTTGCTCGTAAGCCAAATTTGTGTGGAAGTCAGATCAGATGTAAACTAATTAGTCCACCCATTCGTTAAGATGGAACATTGTACTAACTCGGATTTTTAAAAATGAGAAGCTGAAGACCGGTTCACAAGTATGAGACGTTCGTAAGTTGGCTGTTCGTAACCTGGGGACTTCCTGTATTATTCATGACCTTCTTTGTGAAGACAGAAGCAAAGCACTAATTTAGCCTCATCAGCTATTTCTTTGCTCACCATTAAAATTAGCCCCATCTCTGGCTGTAAGGGACTTACATTAGTCTTGACATTTTGATGGAAATCTTAACCAATCACTTCATCTTCCTCGTAATCTGTTTCCAATCCTCAGGTCTATTTCTTTTTCTTGCCAATTTGCATGGTTTCTGTTTGTATTTAATGCTATCTCTGGCTTCCCTTGTTTGTTTATTGTTTGATTTATTGTGGTGACATGTACCGAGATAAAGTGAAAAGTGTTGTTTTGCATGCTCTACAGGCAGATCATGCCTTACAAAGTGAGACCACCATTGTCGTTGCACTCTTGCATGAATACATAGTTTTTGTAGTTCATCCATTCACTCCTCTGCCATTGCCGATCCATTGTTATTTCCCAATCCATCAAGAAAATGTGTTGCTGGTTAAAGCACAGCAGGTTAGGCAGCATCCAAGGAATAGATGACCTGAGGGGTGCAGTGAGAGAGAGACTCACTGAAATCCTTGTAGAGGGAGGAAGAGAGCTTCTTCAAGGAAGGCATCCTTGCAAGAGGATTCGCAGTAGGTTAAAATCTTCGGGTAAAAAATGAGGTCTGCAGAAGGTTAAAATCTTCGGGTAAAAAAATCAGGTTAAAATCTTCGGGTAAAAAATGAGGTTAACATCTTCAGGTAAAAAATGAGGATTCTCCAGCATCTGCAGAACACATTTTCAGCTGTGATCTCCAGCATCTGCAGACCTCATTATTTTACCCAAAGATTTTAACCTACTGTGAATCCTCTTGCAAGGATGCCTTCCTTGAAGAAGCTCTCTTCCTCCCTCTACAAGGATTTCAGTGAGTCTCTCTCTCACTGCACCCCCCAGGTCATCTGTTCCTTGGATGCTGCCTAACCTGCTGTGCTTTAACCAGCAACACATTTTCAGCTGTGATCTCCAGCATCTGCAGACCTCACTTTTTACCCAATCCATCAAGGCCAACTCATGCCTCATACCATCATGGTTTCCCTTATGAAGATTCAGGATCCTAGTCTCAAAATCAAAGACCTCATTTGCCACCTTGAGGGATAATTCTATCATATTATGGTCATTCAACCCCAAGGAATCTCTCACAACTGCATTATCAATTATTCCTTTCTTATTGCATGATACCCAGTATAACATGATCTGTTCTCTAACTGGTTCTTCAATGAATTGCTTCCAAAAAGCCACCCGTTATGCACTCAAGGACTTCCTCCTCTACATTATTCTAATTTGATTCACCCAATCGATGTGCAGATTAAAGTCACTCATTTTGACAGATGTTCATTCACCACATGTCTCCACAGTTTCGATGGGCCAAAAGGCCTTTCTCTGTGCTGTAGATCTCTATAAGTCTACGACCTTTGAACGCCCAGATCACACAGACAGTGATGACATCATGAACTTGTCTGTTAAAGGTACAGCAATATGCTGACCGAGAGGCACAACACAACATACAATTAACGTTTAAAATTTAAAGTGATGCTTTGGATATCAAAAAAAGTAAAATAAGAGAGATACTGGGAATCTGAAGTAAAAACAGGAAGGGCGGGAAAAACTCAACAGGTCTTGCAGCAACAGTGGGGATAGAGAAACAGAGTTAACATTTCAAGTCCAGTTTGAACGTTAAATCTTTCTCTCAGTACTAAATAGTACCCCGTATTTTTAAATGGAGATCTCTTGATCCAGCCTCCCAGGAGAAGTAAAATATTATGACATAACATCCTTCATAACATAAGGAGAGCAAAACTGCAGATTAATTTCACATGTAGTCAAACCAAGATTCCACACAATTCAGGCAATACTTCATTCTTCCTGTCCTGAAATTACTTTGCAATAGCATTCTGTTAGCCTTCAAAATCGCTTGCTGCTTCCCCAGGTGAACCTTTGGTGACTCTTTGACAAGGACACCCAAGTCACTTTGCACATTTACACTTCCCAACCTCTCATCATTTAAGAAATGCGCTGCACATCTGTTCTTTCTGACAACCTGGATAACCTCACATTTTTCACATTATGTGCCATCTGCCATCTTCTTACTCAGTTAAATTTTCTAAATTAAACTTGAAAATATTTTACACCTTCCTCACAGCACACATTCCCGATTAGCTTTGTATCATTTGCAAATTTGGAAATATTACATGTGATCATCGCCTTCAAATCTTTGAAAGATATTGTGAACAACTGAGGTCCAAGTATTGATCCATACAATATTCTATTTCACTTTTGTCTGCTCGCTAATCAAAATTCATGCAAATACATTACATCTGATATCACTAATTGTGTTTATCTCCAGTGTGGTCCTTCTAAAAAACTTTCCAGAAATCCAAATATTCTAAGTCCATCTATTCCCTCTAACAATTCTTTTTGTAACATTCCCCCAAAAAAATCCAAGTCAGAGGCTAGCAATATTGCCGTGAGTAACTCAATTCATGATTCGCCAAAGCCTGTCTATAACAGGCACAAGTCGGGGTTGGGATGGTGGTGATGGTGGTTAGTGAAATACTCCCCATTTGCCTGGATGGGTGCAGCTTGACTTAAGAAGCTTGTCACCTCCAAAACAAAGCAGCATGTTTTATTGACACCACATCCACAAACATTCATTTCCTCCACTATCCAAGCTCAGTGGCAGCAGTGTGTGCTATCTCCAAGGTGCACGACAGAAACACACAATCACTTCCATCTAGAAGACAAAGGGCAGTAGATACATGGGAATGTCACGAATTGCAAGTTCCCCTCTGAGCCACTCACCATCCTGACTTGGAAATATAGTGATATTCCTGCATTGTAACTGGGTCAACTGTCCTGGAATTCCCTCCATAAGAGCATTGTGGGTCGAACTACAGTCCATGAACCGCAGTGGTTCAAGAAGGCAGCTCACCACCATCTTCTCAAGGGCAACTACGGGCAGACAATTAATGCTGGCCAGCCAGCGACACGGTGACAAAAGAAGAAAGGTTATTGAATGTGATTTTCCATTCACAAACGCATGCTGACTGTGCATTTTAGATCTTTTTTATACAAGTGCTTATTCACACCCTCTATGATAGATTCTTGCATTTTCTACACAGCTGATGGAAATGTCTGATTGGCCTACTCTGCACCCCTTTCTTATGGTCTTCTAATGAGTCTGTAGTTCTGTGTAAATTCCCTTGCCCTTCTCCTGAATCACTCAGATCTCAAACCCTGGGAGATTTCTTCGATCTTCCTAACTCAAAACAGACTCAAATTTCATTTAGGAGAAAGTGAGGACTGCAGATGCTGGAGATCAAGCATTCCTGATGAAGGGCTTATGCCCAAAATGTCGCCTCTTCTGCTATTCGGATGCTGCCTGACCAGCTGTGTTTGTCCAGCGCCACATCTTTGGACTCAAATTTCATTTAGTCTCTCTGCCATCTTCCTATTAATCTTTGTAAATTTTCTTTACTCTGCATTTCATTGATCCACTGAGTGGAATTTGATGAGTGGAATTGAACTAGTCACCACTCAGTACTGAGGTTCGGAAGTCCTTAACTTCAGCCTGAAGAGGAATATGGAAATATTTCACTCGACTTTGAGAATCTGTTTTGTTATAGTGTCCTTGTATTTTCCCATCATTCTCAACATCGCTCATACCAAGCCAGAGAATAAAAGGTTCTGACCTTGGTTGCCCATATGTTCCTGAATTAACATAAAGCAATGATACCTTCCTCATTAATCATATGCTAAAATCTGGGCAAATATCTTGTTATTTTTACGTCTTAGAAGAAATTAAATCCCTTTTAAGTATAAAATATGTTTCACAGTTGCTGTGTGAATTTATGTGATAGCAGTATGATCTAAGAAATGTTAAATTGTGATTAACGCTGTTAAATTCAGAGTTAGACAGGAAATGTGAAGACTTTGCAGACATTGATGAGGTGTTCAAACAGGCAAAAACATTTGGAGGTGATTTCTGATCAGTTGTCAAGAAAGCTTCCAGTCAAAGCAAACTTGCCATCTGCAAAAGTCAAATATCAGAATGTGACTTAAGGGCACATGAGCCAATTCAAGTCATTCTAATCCAACTTCATCTTTGTTGGAGAAATACTGTGAACAAAACTGAAAGGTGGCTTGGACATAGTGAGGAAAGAATTTGTATCCATACAATGCTCCTCGTGATTCCAGCATTACCCAATAATTTTTCACAGCCGACGAAATGCTTTTTGACCAACACCAGGATGTTGAACTGCATGTTCCCAACATGACAAGACACTCCCGGGTATAAAATAGACCTGCTGGTTGTTGGGAGAATTGAGTTTCCGTGCTAATTCACGACAACCAACTAAATAAGATACTCTAATCAAAGTATAATAATGCAGATGCTGCAAATCTGAATCAAAAACAGGAACTACTCAAGACTTTCAGCAAATCTGGCAGCATCTGTGGGAGTAGGAAGTGGATGTTTTCATTTCGACGTGACTTCTTCAGAACTGCATTTAACCGCCATTTTCTATACTTTTATTGAACACAATGCGAATGACTACACACCTCTTTCATTTCATTACTACATTCAGTCTTCCATGGAACTATTTTTATTGCTTCTTAGTGCACTCTCTGGTTAAAAGCTGTTGAGAGATGGCTTGAGGGGAAATTTTGGTTTGGTGTTTGGGACTGGAATGGTGAGGAGAGGCTGAGAGCTGGAGGGGAGTGAGCTGTAGGAGAGTGAGCTGGAGGAGAGTGAGCTGTAGGAGAGTGAGCTGGAGGCCTGGAGTGGAGTGACCATGAGCTGGAGCAGAGTGGGCTAGAGGCCTGGAGTGGAGAGACCATGAGCTGGAGGACAGGGGGCTGGAGGCCTGGAGTGGAGAGACCATGAACTGGAGGACAGGGGGCTGGAGGCCTGGAGTGGAGTGACCATGAGCTGGAGCAGACCGGGCTGGAGGCCTGGAGTGCAGTGACCCTGAGCTGGAGCAGAGTGGGCTGGAGGCCTGGAGTGGAGTGACCATGAGCTGGAGCAGACCGGGCTGGAGGCCTGGAGTGGAGTGACCATGAGCTGGAGGACAGTGAGCTGGAGGCCTGGAGTGGACTGACCAGGATCTGGAGGACAGTGGGCTGGAGGCTTGGAGTGCAGTGACCATGAGCTGGAGGACAGTGGGCTGGAGGCCTGAAGTGGAGTGACCATGAGCTGGAAGACAGTGGGCTGGAGGCCTGAAGTGGAGTGACCAGGATCTGGAGGACAGTGAGCTGGAGACTTGGAGTGGAGTGACCATGAGCTGGAAAAGCACAGCAGGCCAGGCAGCATTCGAGGAACAGGAAAATCAACATTTCGGGCAAAGGCCTTTCATTCATTCTTGATGAAGGGCCTTTGCCCGAAACATCGATTTTCCTGCTCCTCGCATGCTGCCTGGCCTGCTGTGCTTTTCAAGTACCACTCTAATCTAGTCTTTTATTTTCAGCATCTGCAGCTCTCACTTGTACCTAGCCATGAGCTGGAGCAGAGTGGGTTGGAGGCCTGGAGTGGAGTGACCATGAGCTGGAGCAGAGTGGGCTGGAGGCCTGGAGTGGAGTGACCATGAGCTGGAGCAGACCGCTAGAGTGGGCTAGAGGCCTGTGTCACAAAGCCTTTGTTTCTAAAAGCTGTTATTTGGCTCAAGGATACTCTGTCCTTGATTTTTCTCAGAGCGGTAATAAACCAGGCCAGGCTCCAATAAAATTGGTTTGGTACAGAGCTGGAAAGGATTTTGAGAGCCCTTTTGCTTATATATAAACACTTCGAGTAAAAAATGAGGTCTGCAGATGCTGGAGATCACAGCTGCAAATGTGTTGCTGGTCAAAGCACAGCAGGTTAGGCAGCATCTCAGGAATAGAGAATTCTCTATTCCTGAGATGCTGCCTAACCTGCTGTGCTTTGACCAGCAACACATTTGCAGCTATATATAAACACATCAGACTTCAGGCCAAAGTGGTCATGGTTTAGAACTGACTTGTATAATGAAAGGGGAGTGATCAGCTCTCTAGTTGAGCAGTTTAGTTCAGTCCTGAACACATGAGGAGTTCAACAAGGAGCTGTGTGTAAACTCTCTCTCTCTCTCTCTCTCTCTCTCACTCTCTTTCTCTCTCTCTTTTGACCCTTCAACATCAACATGTAAACAGGTATTTCATTTTCACAGATTTTTAAAGGGAGTTTGCTTGTTGAGACTGTTGTGGATATTCGGAACAGCATATTTAACTCTAATTTGGATAGACTGAGTTCTGTGGGGGTTCTTTATTCTGTTCTTTGTGTTTCATTGTGTAATTTTGTGGATACATTTTTATCTGTTTTAAAATCTAGTGGTCAACCGAGCTACTTCGCTCTGGGTAATGTTCACTGTACACTTGCTGAAACAAATTGCTAAGTTATGATCTGGGGCTGCCTGCCTAAGGATGTTTTGTGTGGACTGGAAGTGGTGCAGGGATAGAGATCTGGCGCAGGCAGGCAGTGGCTTGCGGGGGTCAGTCAGAATACATGTGGAAGCCCCTGCATTGATTTACTGCAATGTGATGCTTATCTATAATCTGTTCATCCTTTTAATTGTATGTTATTTCTAACTTATACAATGAATCACTGTAAGGTCATGTAACCTTTTACTTCTTTATTCCTCTATTTGTATCTAAGAATTATATCTCGGCACTTTGTGCCGAGGATGGTATCATGAGAGGCAACATTGTAAAATTTTCACTGTACTCCTGCACTTGAGTACAATGACAATAAATCCTAATTCTAATTTCAATTCCAATTCCAATTCGAGCAAAATCTCTTTACTCTGACACTCCATTCCCTTGGAAATAAAAGCCAATACTCTGTTTGCTTTTCCTATTTTCCCCTTAACTTGAATGTTACTTTCTGTGATTCATTGACAAAGACCCCCGAATCCTCTTTCCACTAGCTTTCTGCAGTCTTAGTCTATATGTGCTCATAGCAAAGACAGAGGCTGATCAGCGACCTGATAGAGGTCTACAAAACTATGAGAGGCAGAGATAGGGTGGGTAGTCAGAGGTCATCTGCACAGGTTCTAGGTGAGAGGGGGAAAGTCTGGGGGAGAAGTGTAGAGAAAACATTTCACACGGGGTTGGTGGGTGCCTGGAATGCACTGCTGATGGAAATGGTGGAAGCATGATATGTTAGCAATGTTTAAGGCAGATGTTGACAGATGTATGAACGAGAGGTGAACGGAGAGATAGAAACCGTGCATGGGCATTAAGTACCAGGCCTATGTAGGAACTGTATTATATTGTGTTGTATTTTAACAATGTTCAACTCCTCTATTCCTCCTGCAAGAAAGCGGAACCTCACACTTTGCAATATCAATATGCCATCTGCCAACATTTTGTCCACTCACTTAACCTATTGGGTGGCACGGTGGCACAGTGGTTAGCACTGCTGTCTCACAGCGCCTGAGACCCGGGTTCAATTCCCGACTCAGGCGACTGACTGTGTGGAGTTTGCACGTTCTCCCTGTGTCTGCGTGGGTTTCCTCCGGGTGCTCCGGTTTCCTCCCACAGTCCAAAGATGTGCGGGTCAGGTGAATTGGCCATGCTAAATTGCCCGTAGTGTTAGGTAATGGGGTAAATGTAGGGGTATGGGTGGGTTTCGCTTCGGCGGGTCGGTGTGGACTTGTTGGGCCGAAGGGCCTGTTTCCACGCTGTAAGTAATCTAATCTATTTCTCTCTGCATAGTATTTTTGTCATCTGCACATTCACCCTCCCATCAACCTTTCCACCATTCGCCAATTTAGCAATGGTACATTCACTTTTCTCACCTGAGTCATTTGTATATAATGAAAATAATTGACTGAGACACTGATCCCTGTGTCACTGTACCGGTTGCAGGCTGCCATCCTGAAAATGCTCTTCTTAAGACAACTCACTGTCTCCTATTAGCTGCCCATTAGCTGGCTGTTCTACCTCAGCAACATCATAAAATGTTACAAAACGTTCTCACAAAATTCCAATGGCAGGTCATTTAGACCTTAAGAGAACACAGGCTAAAATATTGAAGCAGTTTCATTGGCTTGGATGAAGCGAAGATGTGCTGAAATTTTGCTAGACCGGCCATCATTGGAAAATCCCAATCATCAATTAAACCCACACTGTTTCAAAGAATTCTTTAGCAGGATCTTGATGGATTGTGTGGGAATTAGCTGCTTTTAACAATTAGGAATGCCTTTGCAAGTTTGCTAGAAACAGTGCTTTCAGGAAAAATGACTGAGAAAATGATAGTGGAAAATTAATTATAATGAAGCTGCTCCTTTAACAAGGTTATGTTTTCTTTGTTTTTATTTTCAGAGAAGTTATAAAAGACACAGACTCCAAAAAGTCTAAGTTGAAAGGTTTTAGGGCCAGTTTGATTACAGTTAACAGGCACTACATCAGGAAACAAGCTTTCAGGTTTTTGAAACGTGTACAATGAAAGGGGAGTGGCCAGTTCTCCCAGCTCAGTTTCTCTCAGGTTTGGTTTGGTTTGGTTTGGTTGTGAGCAGTAGTGTTATAAAGGCTGCTGGACTCAAAGAAGCAAGTCCTTGCTGATCTCTCTCTGACTTCTCTCCTGTAAGAAACAGTGTTTGATTTCACCCTTTGTGCCAAGGGGTGTTTATGGGGATTGTTGCAAGTATTGGAAACAGCATTTTTACGTTGGTATAGTCTTTTGGAGTTTGGGATAGATTAAGTTATTTTGTATTCTGTTCTCATTTCTTTGTGTTTCATTCGGTAATCGTGTAAATAAAATTCCAGTTTGTATAAAACTAAGTGGTTTGACTAATTGCAAGACTCCTGGAATATCCACTATACAACTGCTTAAAACAACTAGCAAAGTTAGGGTCTAGGCTACGTTCTTAGAATATTTTGAGGGGGTCTGGCCTGGTGTATAATGTAATTCAAATTCTTTCCAATGTATGGATTACCAGAAGAAATGCATTCAGTTAAGGTTCAAACCTTATGTCCTACAAATTCAAAGAAATTATGATTGCTTTGGGAATACGCACACCCAAGTCGGCATAACGTGAGTGAGCATAATGAGAGCGAGTATCACTGGGAAGCTGCCACGACCAGCCCTTTGATTTGGGTGCCTGTCCCTGCCAAAATGTCCTCGTAGCAACATTGAAGATAAAGGTCTGGTGTGCTCCAAAGCACATTAAACCGTAGAACTGTATTGTAAATGGATCATTGATGTGTTTTGATGATTCCATAAGAACGGTATATATGTCAGATGCTAAAATCCATGGACTTGTGTGTGGTCGCTGCTCTTAGAGTGTGCCCTGAGATGTTGGTGTAACCTATATATGATGGAGGTCTAATGGAGCAAGTGATGTTCTGGAGTCACCAAGTCACCCGTTCTGATGTCATGTTGGGAATTCTCAGGGTTTGTTTTCTATCCAGTGAGTTGAAGAATTGGAAGCTGGTTATTAAAGAGGTATGATTAAGCAATGGTGAGATGCTAAAATGTGAAAATGAGCCTTTCTACTCTCTATTGAGATTCTTATCTTGTTGCTCAATACTTGGTTGGAGCAAAGGGATTTTGTGCTCTTGATGGTAGGAAGCTATTCACCAGACCTTCCACCTGACTTTCTCATTTTTCACTTTATGGCCCTCATCTTACATTAAACAGGTAGATTCCACCTGGTTAGAGCTGAGAATGTGTTGCTGGAAAAGCGCAGCAGGTCAGGACAGGAGATTCGACGTTTCAGGCATAAACCCTTCTTCAGGAATGAGGAAAGTGTGTCCAGCTGGCTAAGATAAAAGGTAGGGAGGAGGGACTAGGAGGAGGGGCGATGGAGATGCAGTAGGTGGCAGGAGGTCAAGGTGAGGGTGATAGGCCGGAATGGGGTGGGGGCGGAGAGGTCAGGAAGAAGATTGCAGGTTAGGAAGGCGGTGCTGAGTTCGAGGGATTTGACTGAGACAAGGTGGGGGGAGGGGAAATGAGGAAACTGGAGAAATCTGAGTGTCCACCTGGTTAGACTCCATTTGGAGTCTACTACAAGCCTACCGACTCCTACAGCTAATGTAGACGATACCTCCTCCCACCCTACCCCCTTACTCCCAATTCCTCCCCCTCTGCCGCATCTGTTCCCAGGATGACCAATTCCACCACAGAAAGTCCCACTTGGCCTCCTTCTTCCATGATCGCAACTTCCCTTCCTTTGTGGTTGATGATGCCCTCCAGCACATCTCCTCCACTTCACCCACCACTGCCCTTGAACCCTATCTCTCCCAACGTAACAAGGACAGAACCCCTCTGGTCCTCACCTTCCACCCCACCAACCTCCGCATACATTACATCATCCTCTACCATTTCTGCCACCTCCAAACGCACCTCACTACCAAAGATATATTTCCCTCCTTACCCCTATCAGCATTTCAGAGAGACCATTCCCTCCACAACTCCCTCATCAGGTCAACGCGCTCCCCACTCCCAACCTGCCCACACAACCCTCCTAGCACCTTTCCCTGCCACCGCAGGAACTGCAAAACCTGCGCCCACGCCACTTCTCTCACCTCTCTCCAAGGCCCCGAGTGATCCTTCCACATCTGTCAGAAAGTTACCTGTACCTCTACCAATGCCATCTACTGCATCTGTTGCACCCGGTGTGGTCTCCTCTAGATCGGGGAGACAGGACGCCTGCTTGCGGATTGTTTCAGAGAACATCTCAGGGACACCCGCACCCACCATCCTAACGCCCCGTGGCAGAACACTTCAACTCCCTCTCCGACTCCATCAAGGACATGAAGATCCTGGGCCTCCTCCAATTCCAAATCATTACCATCTGATGCCTGGAAGAAGAATACCTCATATTCCGTCTTGGGACCCTGCAACTGCATGGGATAAATGTGGATTTTAGCAGCTTCCATATTTCTCCTCCCACCACATTATCCCAGTCCAAAGCCTCCAACTCGACAACACCCTCCGGACCTGTCCATCACTCCCCCCTGCCCCTGGATCTATCACCTTCTCCCTCGCCTTTACCCACCTATCGCTTTCTCAGCTACCTCCCCCCAGCCCCACCCCCTCTCCCATTTATCTCTCAGCCCCGGCCTGCATGCCTCACGGTTTATGTCCGAAACGTTGATTCTCCTGTTCCTTGGATGCTGCCAGACCTGCTGTGCTTTTCCAGCAATACACTCTCGACTCAATTTGGGGTACTATGAACAGATCTGGGCATTATACCCTAGGAAGGATATGTTAGCCTTGGGGGCAGAACAATATACTTTGAAAGAATGATATCTGCATTTTATGTTTTGAGGAGGGATTCTACAAATTAGGCTTGTTTTCTCTAGAATGTAGAAGTTTAAGGGATGATCTGATTGAAATCTTCAAGACATTAACAGGAAAAGACAGGGTAGGCAAAGATAAACTATTTCCACTGTCTGGGAATTCGAGAACTAGGGGCATTGTCTGAGAATTAGGGCCAGACTGTTCAGGAGAGATGATAGGAAGCACTTCTCATCACAAAGGGTGGTAGACATTTAGAATTGGCTTCGACAAATAACTGTGGATGCTGGTTCGGTTGTTCCTCTTAAATTTGAGAGATATAAATTTTTTGTAAAGGAATATGGGCCAAAGGCAGGATTATGTAGTTAGGCCACAGATCACCCATGATCTCAATGAACAGCAGAACCGGCTTGAAGGACTGAATGGCCTTTTGCCGCTCCTATGTTCCTAATATTGTTACCATTATCAATGAGATAACATGATTCACTGGACCTTGTCAAACCAAAAAGCAACTCAGCCATTAAATTATGTCATAGGTTCTCCAGATTACAGGGAAAATCAGTGAGTGCATCATATTTATCTGTTGAAGTGATATTACGATGGAGGGTAGTCAGGAGAATAGTATACTTACGGCAATGAAATAAAGCAGTAAAGTTAAGGTATCAGTAAAATTGCACAGCGAGTCAGAAATGGAAAATTCAAAAATTGATCCTCCAAAAGTCAGATTTGATAATACAGAAATGCTGAAAAACATTCAAGAACATTTTCAAAGTTATTAAAAAAGGCTGTTGCGAAGTCATAAGTCAATTGGTATAAATAGGTCAAAGTGACATGAATTTGGGTTCCTCCAACTGAAATCGTGCCTTCACACATCCTTAGTTCAAGCATAGAGGAAAGAGCTGAATTCAGGGGAAGCAGTGTCTGGTGGTAATATCATGAGTAATCTTGAACTCCAGACTAATGCTGCAGAGATTGAGTTCAAATCCTACCATGGCAGGCAGTAAACACACAACTTCAATACAAGTCAGGGATTAAACTGCCAGTCTAATCGTGACCATGTACTCATTGTCAATTGTCAAAAAAAAACATCTGGTTCACGAATATCCTTCAGGGAAGGAAATCTGCCATCCTTACCCAAGTGTGGCATCAAGAAGCTCATGGAATCAATGGGTATCGGGTGGTAAACCTTCTGCTGGTTGGAGTCATACCTAACAAATGGAAGACATTTGCTGGCAGTCAGTCGTCTCAACTCCAGGACATCTCTGCAGAGATTATTCTAGGCTCAATCATCTCCAGCTGCTTTATAAGACCATAAGACCATAAGACATAGGAGTGGAAGTAAGGCCATTCGGCCCATCGAGTCCACTCCGCCATTCAATCATGGCTGATGGGCATTTCAACTCCACTTACCAGCGTTCTCCCCGTAGCCCTTAATCCCTCGAGACAACAAGAATCTATCAATCTCTGCCTTGAAGACATTTAGCGTCCCGGCCTCCACTGCACTCCGTGAATTAATGAATACATCAATAACCTCCCGTTTGTTTTCTCTGCACAGATGCTGCAAGACCTGCTGAGTTTCTCTAGCAATTTCTGTTTTTGTTTCAGACCTTTCCTCCATTATCAGTTCTGAAGAGGGGATGTTTCCTCCTGATTGCATGAAGTTCAGCACAATTCGTGATTCCCCAGATACTGAAGCAGTTCAAGACCAAGACAACATCCAGGCTTATGTTGACAAGGGGTAAAGAACACTCATGCCAGGCAATGACAATCTCCAAAAAGAGAAAATCAAATCCTCACCAGATGATCACCTATCATCTGAAATCAGATGGATCACAAAATACTGCAGTGACTTGTTGAAAAGTTAATGCCGTAACAAATATGGCTTTATACCCTCTCCAAGGATTGGGGGAGTTTAACAAAAGAACTGTACACAAATGATGCTGTGCTAAAGTGAATTTGCATAAATAATATTGACAAGATCATTGGTTAATACAGCCAGAGTAATTTCTGCTTTTTTAAAACATTTGTTCGATTTTTTTTCAATACAATGCAGTGGTCTGAATGGTTGAACTAAAAAAGCTATTCAAAAACTGCGTTCCTGTATGGTTTACATTGATAGCTTTGATTGTGTTTAATTACACCTAGGAAGAACATTTACATCACTTGATTGACTGTTTGATTGAAGATGTGTTGCTGGTTAAAGCACAGCAGGTTAGGCAGCATCCAAGGAACAGGAAATTCGACGTTTCGGGCCAGAGCCCTTCAGTTTGATTGGCCAAAAAGAGCATATTTTGGTTATGGATCTGTTAAAAAATTGAATTTGCCAAAGCAGAAGTGAGTTATTTGGCCATACTGTGTGACAAGGCAAAATGGCACCTCAAAATGTGAAAGGAAGGATTAATTTGGTTTTCCCATTCCTTGGGCGAAATACAAAATTTCAGAATATTTTATTGGAAGTTTGTTGCAAACTTTAGATCTGTAATGGTCCCTTTGATAAATTTGTCAATGACAGGGAGAAAATTTGAATTGCCACAAGAATGTTGGGCTGTCTTTAATACTTTGAAAGTTGTGCTGCAGCATTAACTGGCTCTGTCAGTGATATTGGTGTGGCTGTCTTCGCTATAGGAAGGTGAAATAAACATGTCATATGTATTGTCTGGATTAGAGCGGTGCTGGAAAAGCACAGCAGGTCAGGGGCAGCATCCGAGGAGCAGGAAAATCGACGTTTCGGGCAAGAGACCTTCATCAGGAATGATTGTCATATATATTTTTCGAACCCGAATGTTTGTCAATAGAAATACCTAGTGGCGGATAAAGAAATTAGGTTGATTTTTTTTTCCACTATGTGGCTAAGTATCAACTTTGTTGAGTTTCATGTGAAAAGCTTTCTGTCCTTTGAGCACATAGCAGCATTTTTCATGCTAGCTTACACTTCTTACATCATTCAACATGCACCCTGAATTAACAATACTGTTCTTGAGAAGTCCTGACACACTTTTGTTTTCACTGAGATGGTTTATGACAGGTGGGGTAAACAATGTTGATTATTTGCTCGTTATTGGTTTGAGTCAGTCAAGAATTGGCTTTACATTTGAAAGCCAACAGCATGATGTATTTAGAGCAGAATACTTGTTTTTTGCAGTGTTTTAGATTGTTCAAACAGTGTTCCACATTTAGATAGCATCTTTTATTTTCAGAGATGTGCCATCATGATGTGCTCAGGTTAATAATTGTCCAGTGCCAATGTCCTGACTGCACAGTTTGGTGCTGTTTGAAAGCTGTCAGCACACAAATGATATGTATTACTGTTAAGTGGCTTCTTCCTTTGGCTTCTCTCTTTTAGTTACCCTCCTTGTTGCTGCTTCTAATGTTTCTTTGAAAAGCTAAACAGTGTATGTATGTTGCACTCATGCCAGAGCAAAGAAATGTGGGAATTGACTGACAACTGTGCACAGGTAAGGTCTTACCCATATATAGAATTTTTATTTAGTGCTTTAGGCTGCATTTTGTCAAATTTCTGTTCTGGGCCTCTTGCAAAGCTGCCATTTGTTTTATATATTAGTTGAATGTGGCCTTCTGGACTTCTTTACCATAAAAAGAGAGAGAGAATACACACAGTTGTTTCTCCAGTTTTGTTGCTGCACATTCATCATCAATAATGGGGGCACACTGGCTCAGTGGTTAGCACTGCTGTCTCACAGTGCCAGGGAACTGTGTTCAATCTCAGCCTTGGGTAGCTGTCTGTGTGAAGTTTGCACATTCTTCCTGTATCTGTGTGTAATTTCTCCAGGTATCCTCCCACAGTCCAAAGATATGCAGATTACATGGATTGGCCATGCTGAATTGCCCCATGATGTGCAGGTTGGGTGGGTTAGCCATGGGAAATGCAGGATTACAAAGATAGGATAAGCAGGATGCTCTTTTGAGGGTTGATGTGAACTCGATGGTTTGATACTGTAAGGACCCTATCTCTCAGTACTGCGCATAATCTCCAAAAGCATCCTGCACTTTCATTGCACATGAACACCCATCCAAATGTGGAACTAGTGAAATGTTACAACACAGAAAAAGGCCAGTCAGCCCATCATATGTTTGCTGACTGAATAGACAACTTGTCCATTCAAATCCCACTTTGCAGTGACTGGTCCACAGCATTGCAAGTTCCACTGCTTCAGGCACAGGCCTAGGTTCCTCTTAAATGTGGACAGTGAGGTCTACAGATGCTGGAGATCAGAGTTGAGAGTGTGTTACTGGAAAAGCACAGCAGGTCAGGCAGCATCCGAGGAGCAGGAAAATCAACATTTGGGGCCGGAGACCTTCATCAGGAATGAGGCTGGGATAAATGGGAAGGGGATGGGGCTAGGGAGAAGGTAGCTGAGAGTGCAATAGGTGGATGGAGGTGGGGGCAAAGGTGATAGGTCAGACAGGAGGGTGGAGCGGATAGGTGGGAAGGAAGATTGACAGGTGGGACAGGTCAAGGGGACCCTTCAACCCCAGGGCATCAATGTGGATTTCACCAGTTCCAACCCTCCAGCTCAGCACCATCCTCATGACCTGGCCCCCCCATCAATCTTCTTTCCCACTTATCTGCTCCACCCTCCTCTCTGACCTATCACCTTTATCCCTTCCTCCACCCACCTATTGCCCTCTCAGCAGCCTTCTCCCCCACCCCCGAGGCTCCCAGCCTCATTCCTGAACAAGGGCTCCAGCCCGAAACATCGATTTTCCTGCTCCTCAAATCCTGCCTGACCTGCTGTGCTTTTCCAGCAACTTACTCTCAACAACTTACTCTTGAGCCTTTTTTCTCAACCATCACACTGGCCATTGAATTCCAGGCACCCACTTCCGTCTGGGTGAAAACATGTATCCTCATTTCCCATTCATCCTTCGACCAAGCACCTTAAATGTGTGCCCTCAGTGGTTAACTTCTTCTCTAGGAGGAACTGGTCTTCCCCATGCACTCTACCTAAACCCTCATTATTTTAACATCGCAATCATTTCATCCCTCAGTCTCCTCTATCCTAGGAAGAATAGTCCAACCTTGTTTTACAGCTCTAATTTCCAAACTCTGGCAACATTGTTGTAAATCTCTTCTTTACTCTGTCTTGATCAATCCTATCTTTCTTACTGAAACTGAAAAAAACTGAGGATGCTGTAAGTTGCTAACAAAAATAGAGATAGCTGAAAAAGCTCAGCAGGTCAAGCAGCATCTGTGCAGAGAAATCAGAGTTAATGTTTCGGGTCCGACGACCCTTCCTCTGAATCAGGATTCTTCCAGTTCTGAGGAGGGGTCACTGGAATTGATACATTAACTCTGATTTCTCTGCACAGATGTTTCCAGACCTACTGAGCTTTTCCAGCAATTTCTATTTATGTCTTTTTTATAACGTGGCAACCAGAACTGTACACAATGCAGTCATGATGATCTAACTTGGCTTTTATATTGTTCCAACATTACAGGCTTGCTTTTGTACTCAATACCTCAATTAATGAAGGAAAGCATCCCATATGTCTTCTTTCCCTCCTTGATGACCTTTCCACCACGTTCAGAGACATGTGGATATGTATTCTAAGGTCTCCTATTTCCTCTCTGTCTTGCAGTACTTTCCTGTTCATTGTGTTCATTTGTTTTGTCTGCTCTCTCAAATGCACAGTCTTGCATTTCTCTGTATTGAGTTCAGGTTGCCGTGTATTTCTACCCATGTGAAAATGAGGACTGCAGATGCTGGAGATCAGAGTCAAGATTAGAGTGGTGCTGGAAAAGCACAGCAGGTCAGGCAGCATCCGAGGAGTAGGAAAATCGGCCTTTTGGGCAAAAGCCCTTCATCAGCAATGCCAAACTGAACTCAATACAGAAAAATGTAAGATTGTGCATAAGTAGAGAGCAAAGGAATGATGAAGGGCTTTTGCCCAAAACATCGATTCTCCTGCTGCTCGGATGCTGCCTGGCCTGGTATGCTTTTCCAGCACCACACAAATCTTGACTCTGATCTCTAGCATCTGTAGTCCTCACTTTCGCTTAATATATTTCTACTCACTCGGCCAAACCATTGATACCTTCTTGCAGTTGACTGTATTCACTGTCAACATCTTAGCCAACTTTTGCGTCATCTGCAAATTGCACAATCAGGCCTCTCAGATTAACATATATCACAACCAGAAGGAACCCAACACTGAGCCCTGTGGACCACGACTGGAAACTGCTTTCCAGTTCCAAAGACATTCATCAAACATTAACTTTGTAACTGGTCACAGAGCCAATTTTTCATCCAATTCGCCACATTGCCCTGCACCCCATCCACTATTTTTTTCTCTGACAATCTGCCATGTGGGACCATTGAGACCATATCTACTGCATTAGTATCATTCATCCCATTACTTCTTCAAAAAAGTTCAATTCACTTAGTAAGACACAGCTTTGCCTTAACAAGCCATCATTATCCATCCCTGATTAATCTGTAACTTTCTGAGTTAAAATTAATCCTCTCAATATTGATCCTGATAATTTGGCCTCCAATGAGTTCAAGCTGACCAACCTGTAACTATTTGCCTTTTCCTCCCTCCCTTTTTATACAATGGTACATAATACATGCATTTATGTATGGTATATAAATGATACAATACTCTCAGACCTCCAGTCCTTTGGTATCTAACCTTTCTGAAGTGAGGATTGAAAAGTGATCCTGAGAGAATCTTTTAATTTGTCACTTTAATTTCCATTAATGACACGTGATAATGACACGGAGCGTTGCTCTGAAAGCTAGTGTGCTTCCAATTAAACCTGCTGGACCATAACCTGGTGTTGTGTGATTTTTAACTTTGTACATTATCCCTCTCCTCCATGAAGACCAAGTATTCATTTTCAATCCTGTCTACATCTTGTGCATTCACCCACTTGTTTGTTCTTACACCTCTGATTCCTAACCTGTTCCTTGGTCATCCTTTTGACCGTAACATCCTGATAAAACATCTTTGGATTTTTCTTAATTTTACAAACAGGTTTTCTTTCAAATCGTCTCTTTGCTTTCCTAACTTCCTTTCACCCTTGTACTTCCTACAGTCCTCTTAGCTTCCTAAAGGATCACTTCTCTTTTCTTCTAAGATTTTTACTTCCAAGATTACTTCTTCAGACAAGAGCTGTATTCTTGCACTTTATTTTACATCTTAAACTTCTGGATATCCAGGGACTCTAGATTTGGTAATTCCACCCTTTTTCTTTGTGAGAACATACCAACACAGAACCGATAGAATCTCACGATTGAATCATGTCTCTTCTTTAAAGGAATCATTCTTACTGCTCTCCTTGGAGGACAGAATTTTGAGATACACTAAAGGTTTCAAATTTATGATAAGTCTGAGCAAAATAGGTACAGAGAAACTGTTTTCACTTGTAAATGGATCAAGAACCCGGGGGTACAGTTTTAAAGCCTTTTGCAAAAGAAGCAAATCAGAGGTGAGAAAGATGTTTTCAGACAGTGAGTTGTTAGTATCTGAAATACACTGCCTGGAAATGTGATGGAGGCAAACTCAGTTGAAGCAATCAAGATGCCATTGGCTGAGTGTTTAAATAGAAACTGTACAGGGTTACATGGAAAAGACAGAAGAGAAGCAGTGAGTTAAAACATTCAGAAACAACCAGTGCAGACAGATGGGCTCCTTTTGCACCATAACTCTTCTGTGATACTGTGACACAGCTGAGACCACTTGTTTCCAGATCTTCCCTCAGCTTTACAAAGTTTCTCTTCCCTCATTTTAGAACTTTTTCTCCTTTTCTGTCTTTATCCCTTCCCAGCAAAATGCTAAAGTTTAACTGCATTATTCTCACTATCTCCAAAATGTCACCCACTGCTATTTCATTGATGTGCCCAGTCTCTGAGATGGAACTCAGAATTGTGCCCTCTCTTGTTGGATTTGTTCTCAGCACCGCCCTCCTAACCTGCAATCTTCTTCCTGACCTCTCCGCCCCCCACCCCACTCCGGCCTATCACCCTCACCTTGACCTCCTTCCACCTATCACATCTCCATCGCCCCTCCCCCAAGTCCCTCCTCCCTACCTTTTATCTTAGCCTGCTGGACACACTTTCCTCATTCCTGATGAAGGGCTTATGCCCGAAACATCGAATTTCCTGTTCCTTGGATGCTGCCTGACCTGCTGTGCTTTAACCAGCAACACATTTTCAGCTTTGTTCTCTTGAATGCAGTTCAAAGATACGAAGTTCCCAACTATTAGTGCCCCACTGATTTTACACTCAGGGACATACCGAGTACTTGCTCCTCTAACTGTCTCAAAGTATCTGGAGGTTTGCAGAACACACCTAGGAGTATTGCTGGCCCTTTTTTGTTTCTGACCTCAACCCATCTGACCTTATCTGATGCTTTTAATATTTTTGAATGAATCTGTTCAGAGGGATGTTTCACTACACATCTGGAACAGTGAGGACTTGAGCCAAAACTGTTTCAGAAGTGAGGACATCTACGTTGCACTACAATAGCTCTCATTTGATGTTTAATTTAAGGTATCATCCCTCCTCAAAGCTATAAATGAATCTTTAACCAATAAATTTGTTTAATGCTCTCCTCTATCCTGCCTGAGAATTCTATATTCAGTGGTTTGAGCTGCTACTCTTTCCCCTCATAATCCAAGTTCCCTTTGGAGCCATGATATTGTGCTGCCATGTATCTTATGGAGTGAGATGTAAATACTGAGGCCTGTGTCGTGATGTTTACTGTTAATGATGTGTAGCAATGACACAAACTTTGAAAACCACATCAAAACAATGATACAGTTTGACAGCATGTTTCTGATAGTGTTCCAGAAATTAGTGTGAACTAAATGTCCTAACTGAAACCATTAGTAGCTCCATCATATGGATGTGTTTTAAATCAATTAAAATAATGGTTGCAGAAGAATTTAATTCATAACACGTACACCTACGCAATTTGCATGTTGTGAATTAAATTCGCCTGCACCAGTGTTTTAAGTATAAAATACTTGTACTAACATTTTCCAACTTTGTTAATAAATATGCGTGACATATATTGATCACTCTCTCCATATAATAAAGGTACGGATGATATTCTGTTAATTATAAAGTGCATAGTTGATGGCAACGTCAAGTATAGATAACCACAGTTTCTCCTTCTATTACTGAGAGGTCTATAAATAATCTGGACTTTGTGGTAGAAATTCTTTCTTGGAATCGAGGCAATGACTTATCATTTCCATTAAAATGTCAAAATGCTTTATATCCTTTGGGTAAATATTTAACAGTTTCATAGATTGTATCGAATACAATAAAATCACCTCAAAATATGGAAGACATAGCATTTATTAAATTAAAACAATGAATAATGCAGCCAACATTCTACATTTAGATAAATACTAGTTTAGAGTCATAGAGATGTACAGCATGAAAACAGACCCTTTGGTCCAACCCGTCCATGCCGACCAAATATCCCAACCCAAACTAGTCCCACTTGCCAGCAACCTGCCCATATCCCTTCAAACCCTTCCTATTCATATACACAACCAAATGGCTTGTGGTATAGATCGATTGGTCCAAGGTTGGACCATTGATTTGAGCCACCTCAATACTATGGAAGTCTTGTCAAAGTAAAGCTTCCTCCACTATTGAGCTTTCCAAGCAGCCTGATTAGCAACGTTTCCAAATAATATTGAAAGTTGTGCCTGCTTAAATGGCAATTTGACAAACAATAATTTGCTTCACAAAGATATTAAAACATTCTTTCTATCTTACTTTTTTTTGTTCAGCAGAAAGCCAACTGATGTTGATTTTCACAAAGCATCTGTTGGGAGCATCAAATGCAATGCATACGTCTGTAATACAGCAATAACATCAGGATGGTGGTAAAGGCACAGGGAAGGTTGACCAGACTATCGCCAACAAGTAGCAATTATAACAACAGTGAAAAGCTTTAAAAATAGTTGCATTTTCCACATTGGGATAAAAGAGACTAAGGGTGATCGATGAAAGTTTTGCAAAAAAAAGGTTTGTTGATAACTACTAACAAGAAAGAAGTCGGAAGTCACACGACACCAGGTTATAGTTCAACAGATTCATTTGAAATCACAAGCTTTTGGAGCACCGCCCCTTCATTACTTCATCACTTCACCAGACGAAGGAGCAGAGCTCCAAAAGCTTTGATCTCAAATAACCTCTAGGACTATAACCTGGTGTCATGTGACTTCTGACATTGTCCACCCCAGTCCAACACTGACATTTCTACATTAAAAAGAAAGTAAATAATAAAATGGTTTATCGCTGGAGATAAACGGGGGAAATTTTATTTTGTAAACCAAGGGATAGAAATATATGCAGTGATTTAGCACATTGAGCATGTTGAGCAGAAACCTGAAAATTACTCAAATTGCATTCAGTCATTAGGCATAAGAACAAACACAAACAGATGTTAGTGTGTATACACACCAGGTATAGAATGCAGAATCACACCTGAGTGAGTTCTAAATATGGTGAGACAAGATAAGAAAACTTGTAAATGTTAAGGGATTCTTTGCTTTATTAGAAGGATAGAGTACAAAAACAAACAACTTAACCTTTAGAAAATACAAATGGTTAGTTGCAGCTGGAATTGTGTTCAATTCTCAGCACTGTAGAGGAGACATATGAGAGAGCCATGAAAGATCAGCTCCATGGAGAGGTGAGAGAATCTAGGATTGGAGAGTCATAGAGTCATAGAGATGTGCAGCACAGAAACAGACCCTTCAGTCCAATTCGTCCATGCTGACCAGATATCCTAACCTAATCTAGTCCCATTTGTGATCAGTTGGCCCAAATCCCTCTAAACCTTTCCTATTCAAAGACCCATCCAGATGGCTCTTAAATGCTGCAATTGTACCAGCTGCCACCACTTCCTATGGCAGCTCATTCCATACAAGCACCATCCTCTGCATGAAAGTGTTGACCATTAGGTCCCTTTTATATCTTTCCCCTCTCACCCTGAACCTATGCTTTCTAGTTTTGGACCTCTCCACCCCAGAGAAAAGACCTTGTCAATTTATCCTATCCATGCCCCTCATGACTTTATAAACCTCTGTAAGGTCACCCCTCATCCTCCAACACTCCAGGGAAAATAGCTCCAGCCTATTCAGCCTCTCCCTCTTGCTCAAATCCTCTAAACCTGGCAACACCCTAGTAAATCTCTTCTCAACCCTTTCAAGTTTCACAGCATCCTGAAAATGAACCTTCCAGCTCAGCGAGCAAACCTACATCCAGAACCTCAACCTAAGCTACAAATCTTTTCAAAACTCACAATGGCAACATCCTTCCAATAGGAGGAAGAACTGAATTGCACACAATATTCCAAAAGTGTCCTAACCAATGTCCTGTACAGCCATAATATGACCTCCCAACTCCTGTACTCAATACTCTGACCAATAAAGGAAAGCATACCAAACGCCTTATCCTATCTACTTGTGACTCTCCTTTCAAGGAGCTATGAACCTGCATTCCAAAATCTCTTAATTCATCAATACTCCCTGGGATCTTACTATTATATTAGATTCCCTATTCAGGGGAACCTCAATTATCCGAATGAGATGGGCGCGCACTATTTCATTCGGATAATTGATTATTCGGTTAATTGATTCAATGCCTTTCCTCTGGGGCTCGGAGTTTTCTATTAAGTCTGCTCCTTGTTCAGGCTAGGCAGCAGCACAGTGCGCATGAGCCTCCGCCCACCCCTCAACACCGCCCTCTACCCGCCCAACACCGCCCCCAGCCTGTCCCCAATACCACCCCCTACACCCAACACCGCCCACAGCACACCCTCAATACTGCCCCCAGCCCGCCCCCACCACCACCCCCAGCCCGTCCCCAACACTGCCCCTAGCCCACCATCAACACCACCCCCAACCCGCCTAAAACTGCCCCCAGCCCACCCTCCACACCGCCCCTACCTGCCCAACACCGCCCCCAGCCCGTCCCCAACACCGCCCCCAGCCCACCATCAACACCACCCCCTACCTGCCCAACACCGCCCCCAGGCCACCCTCAACACTGCCCCCTACCCACCCAACACTGCCCACAGCATGCCCCCCAATACCACCTCAGCCCGCCACCACCACCACCCCCAGCCCGTCCCCAACACCTCCCCGAGACCGCTCGCCAATACCACCCCCAGCCCATCCCCAACACCGCCCCCTACCCGCCCAACACCGCCTACAGCCCGCCCCCAGCCCGCCCAACACCACCCCCAGCCTGCCCCTCCGCGTGACCCCCATCCCCTCTCTGAGGCAGTCGGAGTGGACACCAACAAGAAGACTGCTGCTGCTGCCTTTCTTGAGCGGGATGCGGGGAGGGGGGGGGGGTAGTGGTTGAGTCTCCAAATACCGCACACACACACACACACACACACCTTCTTAATGCAAACTTTTGACAGGTTCCACCTTTGCCCTGTACATGTCATTGTTGGAGAGATTATCTGGGCAAGGGGAGTTTAGGTTACACACCAGTGTAGACCTCCAGGTGGAGGGGGTGGGGTGGGATGGTGGTGGGAGATCAGTCATTTAGAGATGGTGCCTGTGCTACCATCTCAGCCCAGCACTGCTCTCAGCAGTACTTCTAATCACTGTAAACAAAAGACACCATCAGTGTTGGACACATTTCTTTGATGTAATGTTTCTGTTGGGATCTCGAGATCTCCTTCAGATAATCCTATTTTCAGATAATTGGTATTCCGATAATGAAGGTTCCTTTGTAATGTGGAAACTGGCCTTCAGCCCAACAAGTCCTGTGGACTGTGGGAGGAAACCCTCGCAGACATGTGGAAAATGTGCAAACTTCACACAGACTGTCTCCCGAGGCTGGAATTGAACCCGAGTCCTTGACGCTGTGAGACAGCAGTGCCAATCACTGAGCGACTGTGCCACATTAAGTGTATAAGTCCTGCTCTGATTTGCTTTTCCAAAATACAGCACCTCACATTTATCTAAATTAAAACACCATCTGCCACTCCTCAGCCCATTGGCCCATCTGATCAAGATCCCATTGTAACCTAAGGTACCTTCTTCGCTGTCCACGACACCTCCAATTTTGGTGTCATCTGCAAACTTACTAACCCTACCTGCCACATTGACATCCAAATCATTTATATAAATGATGAAAAGCAGTGTACTTTGTACAGCAGGGAATGTGTAGGAGAATTTTGAAGTGTTTCAAATTTTGAGGGGCAGTCGAGAAAGAGTTTTATTGTCAGGAGTGTCAGAAAGCAGAACATCGAGAGTTAGGGTAACAGGCAAAAACACCAGTGGGGAGACAAGAATAATTTCGTTTTGCATAGTTTGGGCAAAACAGACACACGTTATGGCTTAGTGGCATTATTGCTAGACTATTAGCCCACACACCCAAGTAATGTCCTGGGTACCTTGGGTTCAAATCCTATCATGGCAGATCATGGGATTTGAATTCAATAAAAATCTGAAAAGAAGGATTTAATGATGACCATAAAACCACGGCTGATTCACTAATGTCCTTTAGGGAAGAAAATCTTGCAACCTAACTGCTTTGACTGATGTGTCACTCCAGATTCATAGCACTGAGGCTGACTCTTACCTGCCCTCTGGATGGTCAATAAATGCTGCCTGGCCAGCTCTCATCCCATGAATGAATAAATAAAAATCAAGTTGCTATGATCTTGAATATGCTGTTTGAAAGGAAGTGGATTGAGTCAAACTTTTCCATTGAATGGTGAAAACACTTGAAGGGGAGACCAATATTAGGAAAAGAAAAACTCACGTTGGGAAAGTAAAACTATAAATGTGGGGAACTGAATTGAGACAAAGGAGATGCAAAACTGTAAAAATTTTTCTGCGATCAATCTTGACTTCATGTTTTAGCGGTTTGAAGTTCTGCCATCTTAGCTTGTTGACCTGTTCAACTTGAATTAATGTCTAAGAGGAATACAGGAGCAGTGAGAAATTTCTAAAAGCAGTTCAATTTCGTTAATTGTCAGGATGTAAGCATTGCTGGCAAGGCCATCATGTACTGTAAATCCCAATTGCCCTTGAGAAAGTGGTTGTAGATCATTTTGAACCGCTGCAGTCTCCTTCATCTAGTTAAAGATTACACACACCAGGTTATAGTCCAACAGGTGCATTTGGAAGCACTAGCTTTCGGAGTGGTGCTCTTTCATCAGGTGCTGTGTAATTTTTAACTATGTACACCCTAGTCCAACACCAGCCCCTCCAAATCAGTCCTTCAGCTCGGTGTACCCATGTTGCTGTTAAGAGGAGAGTTTCAAGAGTTTGATGCCTACGTCTCTTGTGGTTCCATATTTTCTGAACATAAACCCATCAATCCCCCTCTTGGGTTGCTGAACCAAGCAGAAGGTCTGTTTATGTTGAGGGTATATTCCAGGATTGCTCAGTGACAGGGTTTAGTATCAAGATGCAGCAACATTTGGAAGTGATCTGCAAAAGAAGTAAGGGTGAAGTGAGGAAATCTTTTTCCACAGAATGTAGTTAGTGTCTGAAATGCACTGCCTGGAAGTGTAGTGGAGGCAAGTTCAACTGAGGCAATCAAGAGAGTGTTGGATGGTTATTTGGATAAAAATAATGTGCAAGGATATAGGGAAGAAAACAGGAAATTAATATTAGGTAATGATGAAGAGTTTATGCTCGAAACATTGACTCTCCTGCTCCTCGGATGCTGTCTGACTGGCTGCACTTTTCCAGCGCCACACTTTTTGACTTTGATCTCCAGTATTTGCAGTCCTCACTTTTTTCTATTAGGTAATGATGCTCCTTTAATGAACCATGGAGGTACAATACATCAAATGGTCTCCATTTGTTCCATAACATTTCTGTGATTCTATGAACTAACGTTGCACATAAGCACAGCTACAATGCCCTCACATTACATGCTGCAAGTGACACTGGGCTGACTGTCACATGCTTTTTGTTCTGGTTACTTGCTCATTATAAACAATGTCAGTGAAGGAACCAAGGTATGTTTTCAAGTCGTAATAGTGTGAGATTCAGACAGGAGCTTTCAGATAGTGGAGGTAACATGCAGTTGCTGCCTTTATCCTTCTGAGAGATAAGTGTCTTGGATTTGAGAGCCATTGTCAAAGATGTTTTGGTCAGGTTGCTGCATTGATTTCTGTGGGTTAGAACTGACCTGTGATGTAAATCTTATAAATAAGCATCAAAACTAATATAAACAAATCTAATGACCACCATTTAAAATGCCATTGTAGACATATCCTACATTTCCAAAGTCCATTGTGGAAAGTCAAAAGCATTTTATTCTCCCTGTATTTGTGGATAGCCTTGAACTTTAAATAGCTCAATTTCAATAAGATTCTAGAAGGAGATAATGTGTAGAATTATGGTCGTGGAGTCACAGAGCCATACAGCAGAGAAACAGGCCCTTCGGCCCAACATATTTATGCTGATCATCAAACACCAAACTACACTAATCCCATTTATCTGCACATGATCTGCCTACTGTGCCCTGGTATTCGAAGTGACCGTGTAGCTTTTTCTTTAATGTTGCGAGAGTATTTGCTTCCACCACCGTCTCAGGTAATGCGGTCCATATTTTTACCAACCTTTGGTTTAAATAAAAACTTTCCTCAGATCTCCTCTAAACCTCGTCACCTTAAACATATGTTCTCTGATCTTGGGAATGTTATGTAAGTCTTATTTCTGTTGCTATCGGAGCAGCTAAAGATTTTGAAAGTTATCTCATTACCATGAGAAAAACGACAGGCCTGGGCTGAAAACGGGTAGATTGCTTCTCTTCAGCTAAAATGGATTTCACATTGCCTTCTGTCAAAAATGGACAAGGATGTCCTACCTTTAGCTGGAACTTGGCTCCAATCTGATTATCTTGCCTGTTAAAATTGTCCTGATTAAGTTGGTAATTGACTGCGAGAAAGGCAATATGTTTGTTGGAGCTACACAATTCCTGACAGGAATTTGTCCTAAATTTATCGCATCACCTGGATCTTGATTCTTTTGGGAGTAGGTTCTGACTTCCAATGTGTCCCATGAGTGAGAAAGCTCATTCCTTTCATCCCTGCCATTGTAATTCTGAAATTGCCACCACCTTTAAACTTCCCGGATAGAAATGTAAACAGTCACCCAAGCCTCCCAGTGGTGCTCACCAGATTAAGGCCATAACATCAGGATACAGAATCTTGTCAGAAAGGTGACTTATAGGCTAGTGAGTTGGCATATTGCTGGATGTGGAGACTGAGGCATGTCGAAGCATTATACACCAATGGTCCTGAACCACACAGAATTAACTCAGTTTTTCTTTTTGGTTACAATGGTTTAGGTTAACATGGAGGTGATTGTAGAATTCTTCACATCAACTCCACAATACCATAAAACATAGGAGCTGAAGTAGGCCATTCAACCCATCAAGTTCCTAAAACTAGAGACAATATGTTTCAGGTAAGAGGGAAAAGTTATAAAAGGAACCTATGTCACAGCTTTTTCTTGCAGAGGGTGGTGCGTGTATGGAAGGAGCTGCCAGAGGAAGTGGTGGAGGCTGGTACAATTACAACATTTAAAAGGCAAGTGGATGGGTATGTAAATAGGAAGGGGTTGGAGGATATCGGCAGAATGCTGGAAGATGGGACTAGATCAATTTAGGATATCTGGTCAGTATGGACGAGTTGGGCTGAAGGGCCTGTTTCCGTCCTATACATCTCTATGACTCTATGCGTTTGCTCTCCTAGTCAATCAGATCAGGGTTCCTCAAATCCACTTACCAGCATTTTCTTTGTAACTCTTGCTTCTCTTACAGATTAAATTTCTGTCTGTCTCAGCCTTGAATATGCTGAATGATGTGATCCCCAACAGCCCTCTGTGGCAAATTGATGGAAGAAATTCCTCCTTATATCTGCCTTAAATGTCTGACTTCTTATTCTGACTTTACACCCTCTGGTCCTAGACCCTCCCACAAGCAGAAAACAACCGTTTCATGTCTACCCTGCCAAGTCCTCTAAGTATCTTGTCTGTTTCAATAAGATCACTTCCCATTCTTTCAATTTCAGTGGGTACAAGCCGAATTTGCTCCATCTCTCCTTATAACGCCCATCCCTCCCTACTTGGTAGCAGCCCAGTGGTATTGCTCTCCATTCCCCTATGCAAAGGTACCTGCCAACTGAAAAGGTGAATATTTTGGAATAGTGACAGCAGCACATTTTGAAAGTGACACTAGCCACATCACCGCTGTTAATTTGACAGTGCGGTGACTGAACTCTTTGTGAGGTCTGTGACATCCCACCAACACCTGGGGCAAGGAGTCAAAGTCAACTCCCAGTTCAATGCCCCCCACTACCCACCCCCATCTGGCAGTATGCACTGTCAGCCAACTATAGTCTTAATTAGGTAAACAAATTAGCTCTTAACTGGGAGGAACCAGTGGGGATTGTTGGCAGCTGTACAAAAAATAATCAGAAGCAAAATAAGCCTTTCTTTGGCATGCTATGTACCATTAGTGATCGTACAGTGAGATCATCACTAAAAGACTGCAATTTTATTATGTCTGCTAAAGAGGAGTTAAAAAAAATTGTAGAACTCAGACAGAATATTAATGACTCAAGCTAGAAATACTAGATACTGAATGCAGGACTCCCAAGGGATCTGTACATAGATTACTTACAGCTTGGAAACAGGCCCTTCGGCCCAACAAGTCCACGCTGACCTGCCAGGGCACAACCCACCCAGCCCCATTCCCCTACACCTAACACTACAGGCAATTTAGCATGGCCAATTCACCTAACCTGCACATTTTCGGATTGTGGGAGGAAACCCAGGCAGACATGGGGAGAATGTGCAAACTCCACACGATTCCCTGAGGCAGGAATTGAACCCAAGTCTCTGGTGTTATGAGGCAGCAGTGCTAACCACTGTACCACCCATTGGTTAGTGTAGTCATTCAGAAGTGGTACTGGAACCAAAAACAGAAATTGTTGGAGGAACCCAGTGAGTCTGGCAGCATCCGTGAGTTAACAGTTCGGGTCGAGCAATCCTTCCTCAGGTTAAAGAACTCATTGTCACCCTGAAAATGGGGTAGGAGTGCTGAAGGCAGAGATGGAGGGGTGTAAAAGAATAAACGAGAGGTTGAGATGGAGACCAGAGGGAGAAAAAGATAGACAAATGTTAAGCCAGGGAGAAAGAAAAACTGCTAATGAGGAACATGGGTTAGTGAAAATGGATGGGCTGTACTGAGAGAAGCTCATGTCATGTCAGGGCCTGGGACATGGGGATTGGACAAAAGGTCATGGATAAAGGTATTTAGGTGGCACGGTGGCACAGTGGTTAGCACTGCTGCCTCACAGCGCCTGAGACCCGGGTTCAATTCCCGACTCAGGCAACTGACTGTGTGGAGTTTGCACGTTCTCCCCGTGTCTGCGTAGGTTTCCTCCCACAGTCCAAAGATGTGCGGGTCAGGTGAATTGGCCATGCTAACTTGCCCGTAGTGTTAGGTAAGGGGTAAATGTAGGGGAATGGGTGGGTTGCGCTTCGGCAGGTCAGTGTGGACTTGTTGGGCCGAAGGGCCTGTTTCCACACTGTAAGTAATCTAATCTAAATACATATTGAGTCTCAAAAGTTGGTTTTGACTGGATTACCACATTGCTACTGACTAGAGTCTTCTTTTTTAAAACGACATTCTCTTGCAGCCCACTCTTCATGCATTATTCGGTTTGTTGCAGATGTTCAATGATCACGCCAGATTTCAACAGCTGTCTGTAGATTCTTCCGTTTTTAGTACGTAGAAAGTATTGCATAAATTGGTCCTGGGTCCAGTCAGGAAGCACCCAGACAAGATGACATTGTCAGTCTTCCTGATAAGCACACTGTTGATGATAATTTTTATAAATTAATGCAGGGGATGGCAGAGTCAGTATTTGTTACTCATTCCCACTTACAGAGCCATACTGTACAGAAAATAGCTTTTGGCTCATCAAGTCTGTGCTGACCTATTTATGCTAAACCTACTTTCCAGCACCTTAGCCAACAGCCTCACAGGATAAGACATTTCAAGTGCTCATCCTCATATTTTTTAAGGGTTGTGAGATTTCTTGCCTCCCATACAGTCCAATTCAGATTCTTCGCCATCTTCTGAGTGAAAAACACTTTCCTCAAATCCCGTATAAATCTCCTGTCATTCACCTTAGAATTATACCCTAAGAAGATTTGTAGCTCAGCCTGAGGTTCAGATTGTAAAGTTGCTTGCTGAGCCTGGTAGGTTTGTTCTCAGACATTTCATCACCATACGAGGTAACATCATCAGTGAGCCTCGGTGAAGTGCTGGTGTTCTGTCCTGCTTCCTATTTATGTGTCTGTCTGTTAAGGTGGGTGATATCATTTCCAGTTCTTTTTCTCAGAGGTTGGTAAATGGGGTCCAAATTGATGTATTTATTGATAGAGTTCCAGGTTGAATGTCAGGCTTCTAGGAATTCCTGTGGGCGTCTCTGTTTAGCCTGCCCTAGCATGGATGAATTGTCCCAGTCGAAGTGGTGTTCTTCTTCCTTCGTGTGAAAGGATACTAGTGATAGTGGGTCAAGTCTTTTGGTAGCTAGTTGGTGCTCGTCTATCCTATGGCTAGTTTCCTGTCTGTCTGATGTAGTGTATGTTGCAGTCCTTGCAGGGTATCTTGTAAATGCCGTTTGTTGGTATAGCGTCCTTTTGGTTCCTCAGTAGTTGTTTCAGTGTGTTGGTAGGTCTGTGGGCTACCATGATGCCAAGGGGCCAGAGTAGTCTGGTAGTCATCTTGAAGATGTCATTGTTGTATGGTAGTGTGACTGGAGTCTCTGGGTGTGTTGTGTCTCCTTGTTTGGGTTTGTTGTTTAAGAATCAGTGGACTGTGTTTATTGGGTACCCCTTCTTCTTGAATACACTGTGCAAGTATCTTTCTTCTGCTGCTCGTAGTTCCTGGGGGCTGCAGTGTGTTGTGCCCTATTTGAATAATGTCCTGATGCAGCACCATTTGTGAGTATTGGGGTACTTGCTCATCTGGCTGAGTATCTGGTCTGTGTGTGTTGCTTTCCTGTAGATGCTGGTCTGCAGTTCTCCATTGACTGCTCGTTCCACTGTGACATCTAGAAATGGGTGTCTGTTATTCTTCTCTTCCTCTTTTGTGAAATCTATGCCAGTAATGATGTTGTCGATGAGATTGTAAGTTTCCTCTAGTTTGTTCTGTTTTGTGATGACAAATGTGTCATCCACATTGGGTTGGATTGTGGAGAGGGCTGTTCATTTGAGTCTCTGCATCACTGTTTCTGCTAGGAATCCTGATATTGGTGATCCCATGGGTGTTCCGTTGATTTGTTTGTAGGTCTTGTCATTGAAGGTGAAGTGGGTAATGAAGCACAGGCCTACCAGTTTGAGGATACAGTCCTTGCTGATGGAGTTGGTGCTGTCCAGTGTTTGTGTCCTGACTTCATCTAATAGTGCGGTCAGTGTTTCTTTAGCCAGGCTTATGTTAATTGATGTGAATAGGGCCGTTACATCAAAGGAGACCATGACTTTGTGCTCTTCTATCTTGGTGTCTTTGATGATGTTCAGGAATTCTTGGGTGGAGTGGATGGAGTGACATGAGTCTTTTCCAGGTATGTCAGTTTACGGTGGAGTCCCTTTGCTATGTCGGTGTGCCAGGGAGTAAGACTATGGGCCTGAGAGAGGCCCCTGGTTTGTGTACCTTAGATAATCCATTGAAGCGGGGTGTGTTGGATCCATCAGGTTTCATTCTTTGGAGATCTGTCTTGTTAATTTTGCCTGATTTATGGAGTTCCTTCAGTGCTGCTGTGATATGATTTTCTAGCTCTATCAGCACCTATTGGGAGGTGTCAGTATCTGTGAGCAGTGAGTTCACCTTTTCACTGTACTGTGTTCTGTTTAGGATGATGGTCAAATGATTTTTGTCTGCAGGTAGGATTACAAGATTTCTGTCTTTTCTGAGTCCTTCTATGGCTTTCCTTTCCTGTATGTTGAGAGTGTTCCTGTTCTTCTTCCTGCTTATTGTTGGTGTTACTGTCTGATGGTCTGCTGGGTTTGTTCCGTACGTCTATTGCCTTTCAGAGTTGATTCCAATGCTGCTAGAAAATCCTTTTTGACTGCATCTCTGTCATTGTAGTTCATTCCTCTTACTCGGACAGCTTTTTTCTGTGTCTGTGACTGGTTGGTCCGACAGGTTCTTAATCCAAACTTGTCAATTATCTGTGTTGTTCTTTTGTGTGAGCATGTGCAGTTTTTCTTGTAGGGCTAGTTTTTCTTTGTCTTGGTTTGCTGTTATTTGATGCTGATGGCTCATTCTAATGTGCTTGTCCATTCCTGGTCAATCGCGTTGGTGTACAAAGTTTCTGGTGCAAACTTTCCTGTACATATTTGTGGAGTCGGTTGTGGGCATCATTAATCATTTCTCACAATATTCTGCGACCATTCCATTCTGTTATTCTTTTGGCTTTTGGGATGTTGTGAGGTGGTTTGTACTTGAGTGTCACAGTGGAATGAACAGTTAATGGAGAACTGCACACAGCGTCTATAGGAAAGAACACACGCACAGACCAGATATTCAATTACAGAAGCAATCATCCCAATACCCACAAACAGAGCTGCATCAGGACATTATTTGAACAGGCCACATCACACTGCAGCACCCAGAAACTGGGAGTAGTGGCTGAAAAATACAGACACAGCACATTCAACAACAATGGGTACCCGATAAACACAGTGCACTGATGCTTGAACAACAAACTCAAACAAGAAGACACAACATGTCCAGAGACTCTAGCCACACTACCATACATTAAAGATATCTCTGAGATGACTACCAGACTACTCTGACCCCTTGGCATCACGGTAGCCCACAAAGCTCCCAACACACTGAAACAGCTACTGATGAACCTAAAGGACCCTACACCAACAACCAGCAAAACAAATATCACTTACAAAATACCCTGCAAGGACTGCAACAGACACTACATTGGACAGATAGGCAGCAAACTAGTCACCAGGATACATGAACATCAACTAGCCACCAAAAGGCATGGCCAACTATCACTAGTATCCTTCCACACAGACGAAGAAGGACACCACTTGGACTGGGACTACACATCCACCCTAGGTCAGGCTAAACAGAGATAGGCACAGCAATTCCTAGAGGCCTGACATTCAAATAGTAATTCTATCAATAAACACATCAATTTGGACCCCACTTATCAACTTCTGAAAAAAGGAACTGGAAATGATATTCCCCACCTTAACAGAGAGATACATAAATAGAAAGCAGGGCAGAGCAGTGGTGTTTCATTGGAGCTCACTGATGACGTTAGCTAGCATGGTGATGAAACATCTGAAAACAAACCCACCAGTTCAGTGAGCAAACTTACAACCTGAATTCAAACCTCTCTGTTTTGACCCTTTAATGAAGTGAACAGCTGCCTTCCATCCATCTTATCCATGACCTCATAAATATATGCACTTCTATCAGGTTCTCCTTCAGCCTTCTCCCAAGCTTATGCAGTCCTTCCTCAGAGCTAAAATGCCCCTTCCCAGACAACATCCTGGTCAATCTCCCCTGCCCCCCTCCCATACAATCACATCCGTCCTACAGTGTGGTGACCATACTAACACACAGTACTCTAGCTGTGGACAAACTAAAGGTTTGTACAGCACTAGCATAAGCTCCCTACTCTGATAAACTATATCATGACCGATGAAGGCAAGTGTCCGTAAGCCTTCATAATTGACCTGGTAGTCGGCCCAGCCACCTTCAGGGATCTGTGGACCATATGGTTTACTGAAATTATCTTTTTATTTCTCAGGAAATGTTGTTTGCTGATCTCACTCTTCCCCAGGTTCATCTTACCACCTTGCAAGATGCACTGAGCAACTGGTTCACAAATTATATATCCTCTTAGATACTGAGTAAAAGCTATAACTTACAATAGCTGATGATGGAAAATAAACTGATCTTCTTTTGGCTTTTGGTACTTTTGTTTACTATAGAGTGATAGAGATAGATAGATAGAGAAAGAGAGATTGGTAGATAGAGAGAGAGAAGGATAGAGATAGAGACAGAGATAGATAGAGAGAGAGGGAGAGATGGAGAGAGAGAGAAAGATAGAGATAGATAGAGAGAGATAGTGAGAGAAAGAGAGAAAGATAGAGGTACAAAGGGAGAGAGGGAGAGGGAGAGGGAGAGAGAGATCACATTCCTACTGATAGACTGTTCAGCTACCTAGAAGCCAATTATATGTTGATGGTCTTTGTCATCATCAACTGGTCACAATTTCACAGATCAATCAGCTCCTTGTTACCACCTGAATATTTCATTGTGCATTTCCCTGGTGCCAGCTCATTTGTAGTAACCTTACCACAGTGTTTGAAAAAGCAGCAGTGTAACTTTCACTTACAATGAGCACCTGGAACTTGCTTTGAAAAAGTGCTGTAATCCTTTTCACAATCCTTTATTTTTTAAAAACTTTTTCCATTCTTTAAATAATCAGAAGAAAATGTGATTGCCTTTACATAGCAGAAAGCAAACAAATTGTTGGAAACAAAGAGCAAAGGGTCAAATGTCAACCATAAGGAACACATGTGAAAAAGTATTCATTACTTAAAAAGAGAAAAACCTGCATTTATTTCACAGTTTTCCCATAAAGTCCCAAAGGGTTTCGAAGCCAACGGAATATTTCTGAAGTGTCATTTTTGTAATCCAGGGAATGTGACAAGCAATTTGCACACAGCAACCTCATCTGAACAACAATGACCAGTTTTACATGATGTCAGTTGAGAGATATGTATTGGTGATGACACGAACAAGAACTCATAACAGCTGCAGACAGGTGTACAAACAACACACTGCATTTAGATGGCACCTGTAACATGGGTCCAAATGCTTCATGGGAATCACTATGAAATAAATTTCAACACCAAGCCCCATAAATAAGTGCTAAAGCATGGCAGTCATGACCTTATCAAAATGATTGATTTTAAGAAGCATCTTTAAAAGAGAAATTGAGAGGTTTAGGAAGGAAATCACAGGATTTTGTTGACGTATGATTGCCGTCGCTAAGACCACATATCTCCAGTCCAGTAAAATTACATGACTCTGCCTAAGTCACCTACTGTTGAAAGCCTTATCAGTGATTTGTTTTGATGTATTCTTGTCACGTGTACTGAGATAAAGTGAAAAGTATTGCTTTGCATGTTAGGTATGTACAACATTATAATAGAACAGAATGCACAATGCCCTTCTTTAGCTGACTATCGTCATGCATTTCTGAGCAATCTCCCAACATTATATTCCATAAAACTGAGTGTATCCAAAACTCTCCTGCTCACATTCCAATCATGAAAAGTCTTTTGCTCTATTGTCACTGCCTTGGCTTCTATTTAGGCACACCTCATTTTTAAAAGCACATTCTTGTTTTTCTCTGATGTCTCATAATGTCAAACAGCAAGGAAACAGGCCCTTCAGTCCAACCAGTCCATGCTGACCCTAATCCCAGACTAAACTAGTCCCTCCTGTCTGCATGTGGTCCATTTCCCTCCAAACATTTCTTATTCATGTACTTATCCAAATGTTGTTTAAACATTGTAACTGTACCCACAACCACCACTTCCTCTGGAAGTTTATTCTCATGCCTAATTATTTCTGTCTCTACAAGCTTTCTCCTAATTATTTCTGTAATCAACTCCAGCTCGACATCCCTCTGAGGTCTCTGAGCTGCTCTGATTCTAGCCTCTTGAGTATCTCTGATTTTAATTGCTCCACTATTAGTGGCTGATTTTTCAACTGTCCAGTCCTTAAGCTCTGGGATTCCCTCTGCAATTCAGTCTCAGCTTTACAATCCATTTTTTTTTGACCAGGCTCCTTCAGCATTGCTGCATTATCTATTTACATGGCTCAGAGTCAAATTCTATTTTAGAACTCCTCCAGAGAGACACTCTGGGATATATTACAGCTCAAAAGGTGCTACAGCAACTGAAGTTGTTGTTGTCGGTAGTTTGCAAAATTACCTTCCTATTCTCCTCAGCCAATTTTATACAGCCCAGTTATCTGATTTAATTAACATGGTCCAGTTACTTTACAGAGTTGCTCTATAATTTCAGGCTTGTGTATGCTATACACATTGCCATTATCATCCCATCTTTGCAGAACTAGGTTCACAGTTAATGGCTGCAATGACTTCAAACATTTCATTTCTGTGCAGTGACTAATTCACTCCTTAATCCATTAAAACCTTGCCACTTTCCCACACACTGTGAACATTACAATGATATTCTGCCATTAACTTTCCAAAGCAAAGTCCTCCAACAGAGATTTTTTTTTCACTTGACTGCTTCTGTTGTATTTCTAAGCAGTTGTATCAGGAAGTGTGAACTATTTCATTGCAAACACTTCACCACAACTATCCTTTCAATGTAAATTCTATCACATATCCTTCCCTTGAGAAGATGACTCAAATATTGATTCCTTGCTTTGTTTGGAAACTAGTGCTGCGTTTGCCTACACCAAAATAGTATTTCATTGATTTGCATAGAATTTTACAGCAAAGAGAAAGCTTGGACCATCAGATCTGTGTAGACTTTTTTTTACTCACTATCACCTCCTCCCACTCGTTTTCATTTAGTCTCATCATATCCCTGCATTTTCTCCTTCATCTGGCTCTACCTATTGGATTTATTGGTGACTAATTTACATTTACGACCTTAGATCTTGTCTCTTAATTCCCCAGAATGATGAGATTAGATTTTATTCCTTTAGGGCATCTCAAAGTGTTCTTCCACCAATGGAAGTATTCTTAATGTACTGTCACCATTGTAATGAACACAGCAAGTACCACAGCAAGAGCAATAATGCAGTAATGACCAAATAAGAGTAAATAATGCATTGGTTTACTTGCTCCTCAGCTTTATTGATGTTGATCAGGGCTGCAAGTTGACTAGGGCACTAGGGAGGAATTTCCTGTTCTTCAAAATACTGTCACAGGATCTTTTATAACCTGTTGTAAGAGATGTTAAGCCTTGATTTAAGCTCTCATCTGAAAGACAGATTTTACATTAATCTTAGGCTTATTGCCTAGTAATTAAAAGTTCACAAATGAACCCAGTCGCATCATCGGGTCCCTACAATGTGGATGCAGGCCATTCAGCCCACCAAGTTCATTGACCCTCTGAAAAACATCCCACTCAGATCTATCCCCACCACCTGTAACCTTGCATTTCCCATGGCTAACACACCTAGTCTGCACATCCCTGGCCACTATGGGCAATTTAGCATGGCTAATCCACCTAACCTGTACAACTTTGGACTGTGCAGACACAGAGATAATGTGCAAACTCCACACAGACAGCTGTCTGAGGCTAGAATTGAACTCGGACCCCTGGTGCTGTGAGGCAACAGTGCCAAACACTGAGCCACTGTGCTGCTCATAATCACAACTATTTCTAATGCTTAAACACTGAACATTCTTTTCCCTGCAAATTCCTTCTTTTCTGATTTCACTCAAGGCATCAAAAAGGTGTAGCTTGCATGGAAGTAGGATTTCAAACACATGAGAATGTATTCATTCTCAAGGAGTGGTATGGTGCTCAGTATTTAGCACTGTTGCCTCACAGCACCAGGGAGCTGGGTTCAATTCCAGCCTCGGGTGACTGTCTGTGTCTGGGTTTCTGATTGGGTGCTTTGGTTTTCTCCCACAGTCCAAAGGCTAGGGGGATCGGCCATGCTAAATTGCTCATATTATTTAGGGATGTGCAGGCTAGGTGGTAGTACCCATGAGTAGTAGGGATGAGGATGGGATGCTGTTTGGAGGGTCAGTGTGGACCCAATGGGCCAAATGGCCTGTTTACACACTGTAGGGATTCTATGAAGAAATGGGCATTGTCAGACCATTCCCAAGGTGATGATGCTTTATCATCAGACCTGGTTCTACATTATCCAGAATGTGAAGAACCACAGACAAGACAACTATATTTTTACGAACAAAGTTCAAAATCGCACAACATTAGATTAAAGTCCAACAGGTTTATTTGGAAGCACCAGCTTTCAGAGTGCTGCTCCTTCATCAGGTGGTTTTTGCAGGACTGTACTAACATATTGGACAGACAAGGTAAGGATAGTAGATTTCCTCTCTTAAAGGATTTTGTCTAAAATGAACCAAGGAGTTTTTTACAAGAATCTATAGCTTCATAATCACTGTTACTGATACAAGAATTTTATTCCAATTTTAATGAATTAATATTAATTTAAATTGCCCAGTTACAGTATGATGGATCCCAGCTCATGTCTCCTGACCATAAGTCCAGGCCTATGGATTAGTCCTTCAGTAACATAACCATTATTTGACATACCTCACAGTTTATTTAATTAGCATATGTCCTGGTCTGGATAAAGAGAGTGGAGTGGTGACAGTGGTGGATGGCCCTGGAGTAGAACTCCTGGAATGGACTGTGATGCAGTGCATTGGTGGGCGTGGAGTTCAATATTGAGACCTCTTCTCCCACCCAAACCCCACCACCCCATCTCCCAGATGTCAAGCCAAGAACAAGAAGCCAGGAAAAGTTCTGTTTTACATTATATCTTAATGGCTAATGTAAGTCAACATGGCGCTGGAGGGTAGAGGCATTTTGCACTTTTCGCTCTATTGGAACTGAAAGAACTGCAGATTATGTAAATCAGAAATAAAAACGGAAATTGCTGGAAAAGCTCAGCAGGTCTGGCAGCACCTGTGAAGAAAAATCAGAGTTAGCATTTCAGGTTGAGGTTCTGAGGAAGGCTCACCAGACCTGAAAATTTAACTCTGATTTCTCTCCACAGATGCTGAGCTTTTCCAGCAACAAACTTTTCACGATGTTTGTTTGTTAAAAACAAGTGAGAATAAATTGTCCAATTGAATTCAATTCAATTCAAAGTGCAGTCCCCCTTATTATTCCATCACTTTGTCATTGCCCACCACAAAAATCTTGAGGAACTTCCATTGACTGGAAAACACAATTGAAAACATCATAGCAATGCCGTGACAATGAGATCAGAACATGGGCTGGATATTCTGAATTGAGTGCCTTACCTTCTATTTCTCCCCCCAAGCCTTTCCATCACCTGCAGACCTGAATCGGGTGAAGGGAGGTATGTGGCGTATTTGTCTGGATAGGCAAAGGCTCCAACAATAGTCAAGAATCCGTAATACAGGGAGACAACCTGTTATCCGAAATCCTGAAATCCGAAAAGCTCCAAAGTCTGAAGGGATTTTCATGAAGCTTTTTTTTTCTCGTTAACAAGGTTGTTTGGCGTGCATCAGTTAACCCAAATCAACACCCACTTGGTGCGTATCACTCAGATGCAACGTGAAGGGGAGGCATGGCCCAGTACTAGCAGGCCTCAATTCTGTTTCAGGGCCTGCTTTACTCAGTGAGTCTCCCCCTCCAGTAAGATATTTAAAAATGGTACCATCAAACAGTCAATTATTCCAAAATTCGAACAATTCCAAATTCCAAAAGCCAGCTGGTCCCAGGCATTTCGGATAAAGGATTACGCACCTGTACTTTGCAGAACATTTTATTTGATGTGATTGGTGTCATCCATCTATCAATTTAAACTTGTTATCCATGTACCGGCACTGCACCATGATTACAGTGGAAACTCGACTATCCGAACATGATGGGCGAGCACTATTTCATTCGGATAATTAATTATTCAGAAAATTGATTAAGTTCCTTTCCTCTGGGGCTCAAAGTTTTTAAAGTCTGCTCCCGATTCAGGAGACTGCAGCAGCACACAGCAGGCCCCGCACCCAACACCGCCCACCACCCTCCTCCAACCTGGTCCAACCCCACGCCCTGCCCCTCCAATCTGCTCCAACCCCACGCACCAACCCGGTTCAAAACCGCCCACCGCACCCCTAACCCAATCCAACCCCACCCCCCCCAAGCACAAAGCGCGCGATTCCCTGCCCCAACACAGCCCCCAATGACACCCCCACCCCCAGCCCCTCCCCGGGGTATCCGGACTGCACACCAACAAGATTGCTGATGCTGCTGCAGCTGCCTTTGTGGGCTAAGTCTCCAAGTAGCACACAGACACCGCCACAGCCACACACACTACTTGCTACTGCAAATTCTTGATTGGTTCCACCTATGCCCTGTACAGGACAACGTTGGAGAGATTATTCCTGGGAAGTGGAGGGGGAGGGTTTAGGGTACACCCCTCTGTACAACTCCAGGGAAAATGTGGGAAGAGAGAGAGAGCGGGAGGTCAGTCATTTGGAGACAGTGTCTAATCACTGTACACAAAAGACGCGATCACTGTTGTAAACACGTCTTTGATGTAATGTTTCTATTGGGACCTTAGGATCTCCTTTGGATAATCCGATTTTCGGATAATTGGTATTCGGATAATTGAGGTTCCCCTGTATAATGTTTAACAGTTACAGAGTGAACTCATTACATCAATTTGCCAATGAGTCAATGACACAGTCACCATTCAACTCTGACCCCTCCCAACCTTTAACTTCCACTCTGAAGGACAAGAGTAGCAGGATCAAAGAACACTTTAACTTGCAATTACCTCTTCAAGCCACCCCTGCCACTCCAACTTGAACGTGTATGACCTTTCCTACCTGTAGCTGGGTCAAACTTTCCGCGCACTCTTTCTAACTGCACCACAGCGGTATCTTCACCCGACAAACTGCAGCAGTTTCACAAAGTGCCTTGTCACCACTTTTTCAAAGGCCATGTTTCTAAAACAAATTCATTCGTGGGATGGGGGTGTTGCTGACTCGGCCATAAGCTGTTACACAGTGGGACATTATGAGGCAACCACATTGCTGTGCAACTGAAGTCACCTTTCACCCAGAGCAGGTACAGAGGGCAGATTAACTTCCCTAAAGAATATTCGTGAACCGGATGGGTTTTCCCAACAATTGACCATGGATTCACGGTCAGCATTAAACTCTTAATTCCAGATTTTCTTTTCTTTGACTCAAATTCGAACATATGTCATTCAAACTCAGGTCCCCAGGACATCACCTGGGTCTTCAGATGATGAGTCCAGTGATAACACCACCAGGTCATTGCCTCTCCTGTACCCATCTGGTTTGCTAATGTCCTTCAGGGAAGAATATCTACCTTATATTAGATTAGATTACTTACAATGTGGAAACAGGCCCTTCGGCCCAACAAGTCCACACCGACCCGCAGAAGTGCAACCCACCCATACCGCTACATTTACCCCTTACCTAACACTATGGGCAATTTAGCATGGCCAATTCACCTGACCTGCACATCTTTGGACTGTGGGAGGAAACCGGAACACCCGGAGGAAACCCACACAGACACGGGGAGAATGTGCAAACTCCACACAGTCTGTCGCCTGAGTCGGGAATTGAACCCGGGTCTCAGGCGCTGTGAGGCAGCAGTGCTAACCACTGTGCCACCGTGCCTCTTTACCCAATCTGGCTGACCTGGCATTCCAGTTCCACAGTAGCATCAACTGCCCTTTAGTTGCCCTTGATAGCTGCTCAGTTCAAGGGCAATTAGGGTTGAGCAATAAATCTCAGCTATAGCCACGCGAAGGGAAAGAATTTTTAAAAATTAAGAGATGGGCAATAAATTCTGACCTTGCCAGTAACGTTAACATCCTGAATACTGAATTAAAAATATTAGAAGCTGCATTCCAGTGCAGCTAAATGAGAAATCCCGAGGGATCTTTAATGGCATTTAATGAATTCCTGATGCTTTAACATCAGACTTGGTTCTACATTACCCATAATGAATTAGACTCGGAAGAAGCACAGACAAAATTGACCTACATCTAAAGATTTAGATTTACATCACTCTCCAATTAAGGATCTCATTTTGATCCCTCTCAGACTTTATGTAATATCCACAAATACAGGAGCAATAAATATCGGTTGCATACAAAAAAAAACAGAATATTCTTTTGTGGAATGTTAGAAGGGGAAAAACATAGAATGTTTTAAACTGAATGTCAAATATGTTCTGTGAGGTTGGTTAGCTCAGTTGGCTGGATGGGTGCAGAGTGATGCTAACAGCGTGGGTTCCTAAGTTTCCTTCTCAAAATTTCTCCACCTCACATGAAGTGGAGAGACCCTCAGGTTAAAAGTGCCACCAGAGATCTTGCTAATGATACAGCAGCCCTATGGTCAGGTCGGTATGCAGGATCTTCTGCTGTCCATATATAGTAACATCCTAGGAGAAAGTGAGGACTGCAGATGCTGGGGATCAGAGCTTAAAAATGTGTTGCTGGAAAAGCGCAGCAGGTCAGGCAGCATCAAAGGAGAAGGAGAATCGACGTTTCGGGCATAAGCCCTTCTATTCTCCTTCTCCTTTGATGCAGTCTGACCTGCTGTGCTTTTCCAGCAACACATTTTTAAGCTAGTAACATCCTGTTGTTCACAAGAGATGCTGCTGTGGACCATTTTGTAGTCAGTGAATGGTTAAATTGGCTGACTGTATACCAACATTGCAAGCAGTGAATCATAGAATCAGAATATCTCTACAGTGTAGAAAGAGGCTATTTGGCCCATAGAGTCTGCACCGACCTTCTGAAGAGCATCCCACCCAGATGCAGCCTCCTAGCCCATCCCTATAACCCTGAATTTCCCATGGCTAACCCACCTAGCAGGCACATTCCTGGACTGGGAAGAAACTGGAGGACACAACAGAAACCCACAAATATGGGGGAAGAATGTGCAAACTTCACACAGTCACCCAAGGCTGGAATTGAACAAGGGTCCCTGGTGCTATGAGGCAGCAGTGCTAACCACTCAGGCAGCAGAAGAGCAATCTTTGGCTGTGGTTGGTGACTTAATTTTGTCACTGGGCTAGAAATCCAATGGCCCGGCCAAATGCACCAGAGACATGGGATCAAATTCCACCACAAGAGTTGCTGGAATTTTAATTCAATTCTTAAATTGTAATTGAAAGCTGGTCTCAGTAATGGAAACCATTCAATCATTATCAGTTGTCAAAATTCAAATTTGTCTACTCATGTCCTTTAAAGAAGGGAATCTACCATCATAGAGTAAAAAGTGAGGTTTGCAGATGCTGGAGATCAGAGCTGAAAATGTGTTGCTGGTTAAAGCACAGCAGGTTAGGCAGCATCCAAGGAATAGGAAATTCGACGTTTCGGGCCAGAGCCCTTCATCAGGAATCTGATGAAGGGCTCTGACCCGAAACGTCGAATTTCCTGTTCCTTGGATGCTGCCTAACCTGCTGTGCTTTAACCAGCCACACATTTTCAGCTCCAATCTACCATCATAACCCAAACTGGAAGTGATGCTGAGGCTCTCCAGGACATTGATGGGATGCCTTCTGGAATGTTGTATCCTGTTCTAATCTCCCAGTTATAGGAATGACATGATTAAGCTAGAAAGATGTCAGAAGAGATCTACCTGGATATTCCTGTGGGTGGAAAGTTTGAGCTATAAGGAAAAGCTAGGACATATTTTGCTGGAGCATAAGAGGTTAGAGGTGACATTATGAAGATTTATAACATCACGAGAGGTATAGATAGAGTAAATAATAGGTTTCTTTTCCCTAGGATGGGGGATTTCAAGACTAGTTGCCATATTTTTCAAGCCCTGAGGAGCAAACTTTTAAAGATACTTAGATCTGTACCTGAATAGGGAAGGTTTGGAGGGATATGGACCAGGAGTGGGCAGGTGAGACTAGTTTAGTTTAGAATTATGTTCAGCATGGACTGTTGGACCAAAGGGTCATAGCTATGATTCTGTGTGCTTTACACCTATTGTTTGAAATGTTTGAGCAGACTTTTCAGCTTTATTGGGATAGAAGGCAATACTGAAGACAATCCCTGGCGAAGGTTGCCTTATCAATGAGATGACACAATTTGTGAAATTTAACTTCATTAGTTCTCCCAGCTGAGAATTTCCAGTGTTGACACAAAAGAAACCTCACTTTCTCATGCACTTCTTGTGCTATCAATCTTTAATACACGGTGTTAATCTGAAAACGTTTGAAATGTTACATTAGTAAGCCCACATTTTGCCAATGCACTTATCTGGACCAGACTTTTTCTCTGTTCTCTCATGGGATGTGGACATCACTGGCAAGTTCAGCTGGCGTTACCATCTCTCATTGCCATTGAACTGAGTAGCTTGTGAGAATGTTTCGGTGGACAGCTAAGATTCAACCACATTGGAGTCACACATGACTAAATTCTAAAGAAAAATCATATCGAATTCCAAACATTAACTATTTCCCTCTCAATGGAAGCTGCTAGACCTGTTGGGTTTCCCTTGCATTTCCCAGATTACTACTCCAGTAACAGAACTATGATCTACCATACCTTCCTGATGAAGGGCTTATGCTCGAAACGTCGAATTCTCTATTCCTGAGATACTGCCTGGCCTGCTGTGCTTTGACCAGCAACACATTTGCAGCTATGATCTACCATACCTGATACTGATCTGGCAAAAAGTGCAGTCTTCATATTTAAAATTCTATTTGAATTAAAAATTAATTTTCCTGAGAATACTCAAGCTCATCAAATAAGGATCTGTTCCAGATCATCACAGATCACTCAATGTTTATGGCATGGACAGAGGTAATTTGGCTTGTTCTGTGTCCATGTCAGTTTGCAGACAGCAATCTCTTGTAAGGTTCACATTTCAGCCCTCAGTCTGTGGCCCCTGTAAATTAAAATTTTCAGTACATGTTGAATATTCTGAAAGTTTCTGCATCTCCTGCCTTATCAATGACTAGCCTCTGGATGAAAATAATGCCAGCCAATCCCCTATAATCTTTCAGTCAATTAATCTTTGCCTCTTGACTTTTAGTCAGTTTCACTGAAGAAAATAGATCCTTCCTTCTCGCTCCATCTAAGACCCTCAAAATGTTATATACCTCAGTTAAATCTCCCTCAGACTCCTATGCTCCAAATGAAACAACCCAAATCGATCCAGTCTTCCCTCATCATCTGAAATTCTCCATTCATGACTATTTCCTCAAAGATTTTAACTGCATCCTTCCAAATGGGATCACTTTATTCCCTTTTATTTACAACAATGAGCAATGGTTTAAAAAGGATTAAAGCAGTTACATTGAGTCAGATCATCTGTCTGCAAGGTAGCCATTGCAGTCAGATACTCTGAATAATGAGCTACAGGGTCCCTTGGAGGTTGACACATACCTGGGAATTAGACAGGAAGTTTGAACTACCAACAACTAATTGCTTAGCCTCTGAAAAAGTCTCCAACCCATGAAATAGACTTCCAAGGATTACAATTCAAATTAATTTTTTAACTCTTGTGTATCGATGCTATTAAGCGCACTCTTCTCCAACTCACCGTTTACCACCACCTTCCCCACAACATTCCACCCCAGTCTGACCCAATAAAGTTCTACCCAGACTACATCCTAAAACCCTCTTATATGAACCCCCAAAAGAGCCACCTCCAGGCCCCAACAACCCAAATCATAGTCAAGATTAGAGTGGTGTTGGAAATGCAAAGCAGGTCAGACAGCATCTGAGGAGCAGGAAAATCTATGTTTCGGGTAAAAGCCCTTCATCAGGAATGATGGAGCCTCGGGGTGGAGAGATAAATGAGAGGGGGTGGGGATGGGGAGAAGGTAGCTGAGAGTGTAATAGGTAGGGGTAAAGATGATAGGTCGGAGAGGAGGGTGGAGTGGATAGGTGGGAAGAAAGATTGACAGATGGGACAGGTCATGAGGAAGGTGCTGAGCTGGAAGTTTGGAGCTGGGGTGAGGTGGGGGGAGGGGAAATGAAGAAACTGGTGAAGTCCACATTGATGCCCTGCGGTTGAAGGGTCCCGAGGCGGAAGATGAGGCGTTCTTCCTCCAGGCGTCTGGTGGTGAGGGAGTGGTGATGGAGGAGGCCCGGGACCTGCATGCCCCCGGCAGAGTGGGAGGGGGAGTTGAAACGTTCGGTCATGGGGCTGCGTAGTTGATTGATGTGGATGTCCCAGAGATGTTCTCTGAAGCGCTGGAGGTGAGAGGAGCTGAGTTTTGAAAACTTCCACTTTTTTAATATCGGATATGGAACTGAATAACTGTTTGTTGAGCTGATGGATTCTCTGTTGGATGTAGAACAGTAGTGGTACTCCATGCATTTGGGAAAGGAAGGCCTTAAGCTAGGGGAGGGATGAGGAGAGGGAATGGAGGTGCCTCTGCAAAGCCAATAGGGTGGAGCTGAGAATCCGGTGAGAGAATTGCTTGTGGAGGAGTTGGAGGTATTGCAAATATGAAGCATCAAAGGTGAATCCAAATTTGGAGGATTTAAAATGTGCCTGTAGGCCTTGAGGGATGAGATGGTTGTGAAGATAGCAGCTGTGGAGCATCACATAGCTGTAATATTGAGTTTGTTTCATTGTATGGTCAAAGAGCTGAGGGCTGAGGAGGTCACAGTGCTGTGGCAGTGAGAAAGGGACTCACTGAGTGTACGTCTGAGGGCGGCAGAGAACTTCTTCAAAATGGGCATCCTTTGAAGAGACCTTGTAGTGGAACAAACTGGTTTTGAGACAGTCCTGAAGAAGGGTTACACCCAAAACATCAACTTCTCCACCTCCTGATGCTGCCTGACTTGCTATGTTCTTCCAGCCTCCCTCTTGTGTATTCCAGGTAACCTGGTGGTCTGTGATGAATCTGAGGATGTTAATTGTGAGGATAACACTATTGAATGACAAGTGAAGATAGACTTGGTCTCCCTGGTGAAAGGTTTCTGTGTTGCGAATGCTTCTTGTAATCTAGCTTCTCGATCCTGGATGTCACCCACATTTTAACCCATTTTGCCTCATTCTCCAGATGTGACCTTTTTGAAGAAGTTATGGATGATCACTGTTGTGAGCCTTTGTTAAATTAATCTTACTATCCTGCTCCTCTCTCTCTGTCTTTCAATCTTACTCACATATACATGCACACACATGCACATACACACAATACACACACAAACACACAAATGTGCATATGCCCATGCACATATTCACACACACCCATACACACACACAAAACACAAACACACAAATGTTCATATGCCCATACACATTTTCACACACACGCATGCACACACATGCATATATGCACACGTGCACATGTATACACACATACACATGTACTCACAAGCACATGCACATAAACATACATGCGCACACAAATGGACATGCATACACACATGCATACACCACACATGCACATACACTCACACGCATATTGCACAGACACATACGTTCACATGCACACATGTACATGAATGCCCAACCACACACAGATACAAGCGCCCGCACACACACTCAGCTTGATTTTCTCCTTCAGTACAAATACATTGAATACTAATGAACTGCATATTTATTCATCACTATTTAATTCTTGGCATCTTGTTTTGTGCCATACAGTTGATGTGGTTGGTTTATGTGGCCACAATTCCTAGAATTTGGTTCACCTGTTATGTGTGAATATTGCAAATATGCAACAGAAAAACACAAATGGTTTATGTTTTTGTTCAGCACACACCACTTCCGACATGGCAGAGGATGGAGCTTCAGGGAAGCGTGCAGGCTGATTAATTGAATGCTGGAGAATGTCACAACTGATGAGTGCAGGAAGAAGCTGCTTTACACTTTTGATGTATGGTCCCTGCTGAAATGTAGCCCAACTTATTTAAGATAGGAGATCAGGCTGATTATTCGTTTCAACATCAACAAGGCTGGATTGTCTAAGGGAGATAATTGTCTGGAATTAAGGAGATTTCTTTTTGCCATTGATCTCATTGTTTCCCTTCTGTGCATCTGTAAAGACACCTTGTAAAACAAAAGGAAATTACCACTCAGATAGACATTGCATATCTGTAAAAGCCCATTGCTTTTCAGTTCAATGCTTTAGAAAGGATGTGTCAAATGCGCTGCACTTTTATGTGTTAGCACTGATAATGTTTTATTATCCAATGCACTGAGAGCTTCCCTTTACAAAAAGAGTTGTGTTTATATAGCATCTCTCACAACGTCCTGAATTGCTTTAAAATCAAGAGTTGGCTCAAAGTGCAGTCATTGTATCACACCATCACCATGTCTCAGGTGTCTACTGTGAACATGACTCACTTGAGAAGTGCTGCACATTCGAAAATGAGAGTGTAATGAAGTTACACCTTTTCTTTGCACAGAATACACACTCCTGTTATGTTCCAGATGGTATTACTTATATACAGAAGAAAGAACTGTTTCTTGATCTTTTTAACTGAGCAATACTTCAAACAAAATTATTCCACAGTAATAGTCGCAATAAATTGAAATGAAAATGCAGCGGACATTGGAAATTTGAAACAAATATGGGAAGTGCTTAAGAAATTCAACAGGTCTGGCAGCATCTGCGGAGAGAGAAACAGAGTTAATGTTTCAAAGCTGGTCTGAGTGTCAGAACTGAAAGGAGCTGGAGGAAGATTATCTTTATGCTGTTGACAGGCAGAGAGACAGAGCAAGTGGATCAGGTGATGAGTTATATTAAATGTTATTCAAAGTGAGAAAAAAGTCCATCAGGTGAATGAAGGAGGCTGTGAATGGGACTGTTCAGGTTTCTTTTCTGATGGGGGTTGGACATGTCGAGGGTTTGTATGTCCGTGGTGAAGGGAAGGGGCCTGAGTCCAGATAGGGAGAAGTAAGTTCAGAACACGCTGAAACAATGGGCTTTGGATCAGAGTGGTGCTGGAAAAGCACAGCAGGTCAGGCAGCACCGAAGAAACAAAGGGCTTACCAGCGCAGCCAAGTTTGTGGATTTTGGTAAAGACAGTGTGAAGTATTCAGGGGTTTTGAGGTCGGGAAGCTGTGGAGGGGAGATCTCCAGAGGAAATGAGATCAATGAAAGCCTTTGCAAGGTAGACATGGACACGACGGATACAGCAGCTCTGTGCTAATCAGCAGGTTTGATTAAAAGGTTCAGGGTTTTAAACTTGAGAGAGCATCAAAAGTACAAAGTTGATTTTATGTAAAACTGACAAACATTCCAAGAGACTTCATAAGAGTGGGCACTTCATAAAATTTGACTCTACGACCTACACAGATACTTAGATGGACAAACAGAAGCTAGAATAAAGTCATAGGTTTCAAAGTGTGCTGTAAGACTTTTGTTTTTGGAATTGCCATAGTTTTCAAGACATTTCAAGATTTCAGTCCAATCATTAAAACACTCACCAGCCCTCGAGATATCGATGATCCTCCAAATCTGGCCTGTTGTGCAGCTGCTACTATTGTGGTTACACGCCTCCTCCTTTTAGATACCCTTCAAAAGTGCTCATTTTGACCAAGCTTTTATCACTATTTGAGGTATTTGTATCAAATTGTGTCTGACAATGCTCTCGGGAAATGATTTGGGATGCTTTCCTATAATGCAGGTGCCACTTAAATACAAGTTGTTGTTGTGCTTGTGTCAGGGGAAGTGGGAGAGACGTTACAGGGCAGTAAGATTTAATGATTGAATTGATTGAACTGAAACTAGTCCTGCCAACAGAGTTTGTAGAATAAGCCAAGATTGAAGGAGTGCAGAGATCTCAGCTGATTATTCATCTGACATGAGTTTCCATGGTAGAAAAGAACAAGGCCACAGAGGGATTTGAGAATAAGGAGAGGAACTTATAAATCAGTACATTGCCAGACCAAGAGCCAATGTAGGTGAGAGATCACAATGGTGAAGGGACTTGATGCATTAGGATTCAGACCTTTGTTTGATCTAAGACAGCATGGTTCACGGCATGGTAAGAGCAGACTGTTAGGAGTGGGGTTTACAGTGTGGGGCTAAATCAGGAAGCTGATCTCGGAATGACAATTGTTTGTGAGCATTTTTTGTCGATGCTAGTTGCTCTGGAATTTCCCAATGGTTTTGATCGGAATGGGGGAATACAGAAACTAACCTTAAGCAACCAAGATCTGCAGAACCCATGTCATTCCTTCCTTTAATTTGAAAACTAAAAGTTTTAAGCAATCTAACCATCAGGTGTGCACATTAGATTTAGTTCAAATTTAAGAGCATGCGGTTATGGAAGCATTCCGATTCTCATGCCTCTTATTCTTCTTTCGGAGAAATGCATTGGAAGAAACAGAAAATACTCAACAACGTCTCAGTGAGGAGCTAGCAAAGAGAAAATACAGCAACATTTTGTTTTCTGTGGTGCTTAAAATTCCAGGCATAAGTTTAGACCCATTGAGAACAAGTACAATTGGAGAGACATCTTTTTGGAGAGTGATGAGAGACATTATAATGAGCTGTGATGCATTTGGAGGCTATCAGTAGGTGGGCATGAAAGATACAGGAAATTTAGAATGGCTTGATTGATTACATTCATGGTCCACATGCTTGCACCTAAGCATGACCAATTTTTGGCAGTAGACATGATAATCGCATCCCTCAATGTCTTTGCCTAAAGTTCCTCTCTCCAGTAACTTAATGGAGATGTTAAGCTATCTCAGATAAACAAGGCTAATTGTCTTCATGAAAGCACCAGAGAGAGAAATTTCAGATAATATCATTAAATCTTCCTAAGAACTAATGCCACTGTGCTATTTAAAAGATACTGTGAATTGTTGTGAGTTTGCTGTGCTCTAGACATAATTCAATGCAATGATCATGCAGTGAAAAGATATGTTGTGAAACTTAAAATCTTAGCTTTCAATTAAAGTACACACAATGCATTTAATGATTCACTGTAGACGAATGATGGAACAATTCCACTGAATTAATCTTCACAAACTCAAGAACATAACTCAGAGTCAGACTTCGCAGGCAGGAAGGGACCACCGGGCAGAGCAGGAGGGCTACGCAGGCAGTGCAGGAAGCTCCCGCCACTATTCCCCCACAAAACGGAGATGTCGTTTCGGATACTGTTGAGGGGAATGGCCTCTCAAGGGGTAACAGCAGCAGCCACCCATGGTTGGCCCTGCTGCAGAGGGAGGGGGAGATAGGCATGGAAACGCTGCAGTCATAGGGGATTCAATCAGAAGAGGAGTAGATAGGCATTTCTGTGGCCGCAAACGAGAGTCCAGGATGCTGTGTTGCCTCCCTGGTGCTAGGATCCAGGATGTCTCAGAACAATTGCAGAGCGTTCTGGAGTGGGACGGCGAACAGCCAGTGGTTGTGGTATGCATTGGAACAAACGACGCTGGTAGAAAAAGGGAAGAGGTCCTCAAAGAAGAATACAGAGAACGAGGAAGCAAGTTGAAATATAGGTCCTCAAAGGTAGATTTTCTTTTAGAATCAGTACAGTGTGGAAACAGACTCTTTGACCTAACAAGTCCACACCGACTCTCTGCTGCAAATGTGTTGCTGGTCAAAGCACAGCAGGTTAGGCAGCATCTCAGGAATAGAGAATTCGACGTTTCGAGCATAAGCCCTTCATTTATTCCTGATGAAGGGCTTATGCTCGAAACGTCGAATTCTCTATTCCTGAGATGCTGCCTAACCTGCTGTGCTTTGACCAGCAACACATTTGCAGCAGAGAGTCGGTGTGGACTTGTTAGGTCAAAGAGTCTGTTTCCACACTGTACTGATTCTAAAAGAAAATCTACCTTTGAGGACCTATATTTCAACTTGCTTCCTCGTTCTCTGTATTCTTCTTTGAGGACCTCTTTCCTTTTTCTACCAGCGTCGTTTGTTCCAATGCATACCACAACCACTGGCTGTTCGCCGTCCCACTCCAGAACGCTCTGCAATTGTTCTGAGACATCCTGGATCCTAGCACCAGGGAGGCAACACAGCATCCTGGACTCTCGTTTGCGGCCACAGAAATGCCTATCTACTCCTCTTCTGATTGAATCCCCTATGACTGCAGCGTTTCCATGCCTATCTCCCCCTCCCTCTGCAGCAGGGCCAACCATGGGTGGCTGCTGCTGTTACCCCTTGAGATTTTTACACACCGACTCTCTGAAGAGTATCACACCCAGGCCCGTTCTCCTACTCTATTACCCTACATTTACGTCTGACTAATGCATTTAACCTACTCATTGCTGAACACTATGGGCAATTTAGCATGGCCAATTTACCTCACCTGCGCATCTTTGGACTGTGGGGGCGATATCGGAGCACCTGGAGGAAACCCGTGCAGACACAGTGAGAATGTGCAAACTCCACACAAACAGTCATCCGAGGATGGAATCAAACCTGGGTCCCTGGCGCTGTGAGGCAGCAGTGCGAACCACTGAGCTATTGTGCTGCCCTAATCTCAGTTATCGTAAGTGCCACCAGTGCCATGAGTTAGTCAGAGTAGAAACAGCCGGGTATATAGAATGAACACCCAACTGAAAAGATAGTGTGAGGGGAAGGGTTTCAGAGTCATGGGACATTGGGACTGGTTCTGGGGGAGTTGAGACCTGTACAAACTGGACGGGTTATACCTGGGCTGGACAAAGACTGATGTCCTTCGGGGTGGGGATATGGTAGAGTGGCTTGGGGAGAGTTTAAACTACTGTGGCAGAGGGTGGGAACCAGAGGAGTAGGGTATAGATGCAGAAATTGAGTGAGAGATAGAGACCAAGGTGAACATGACTAAGAACAAGAACAACAGAGAAGCACTCCTGAAAAGAGCAGGGAATGTGATCTGCAATGCATGTGTTTCAATGCAATAAGTATAATAGGCAAGCTAGGTGAACCTAGAGCTTTGTTAGTACTTGGAACTATGACATTATTGCGATTACAGAACCTTGGCTGAAAGAGGAACAGGACTGGCAATTGAATGTCCCAGGATTTGGATGTTTCAGGTGTGATAGAGAGGGAGGTAAAGGCAGTGGGGGAGTTGCAGTACTGTTAAAGGAGTACCTTCCAGCTGTACTGCGGGAGGAGACATCAGAAGATTCATGCAACAAGGGTGGAATATGGGTGGAACTCAGGAATTGGAAAAGTGAAATCATAATGTTGGTGTATACAACAGGTTTCCCAACAGCCAGCAGGAGATAAAGGAGAGAATATGTAGAGAGATTTTGGAAAGATATCAAAACAGCAGGGTTGTTGTGGTGGGAAATTTTAACTTCGAGGAGAAAGTGAGGTCTGCAGATGCTGGAGATCAGAGCTGAAAATGTGTTGCTGGAAAAGCGCAGCAGGTCAGGCAGCATCCAAGGAGCAGGGGAGTCGACGTTTCGGGCATAAGCCCTTCTTCAGGAGTTTTAACTTCCCCTACATTGACTGGCACTCACCATGTGCTAGAGGCTTGGAAGGGACAGAATTTGTCAGGCCCATTCAGGAGGGTTTCTATGTAAACAGTCCAACCAGGGAAGAGGTTGTACTGGGCCTGGTTTTGGGAAATGAACTCAGCCCAGTGAGTGAAGTTTCAGTAGGGAAACATTTCAAGAGTAGTGACATAATACCACAGGTTTTAAGATACTCATAGATAGGAATAACATCAGTCCTCAGGTGAAGGTGTTAAATTAGAGGAAGGCGAACTACATCAATATTAGTCAGTAACTCAAGAATTTTAATTGGAGGCAGCTCTTTGAGGGTAAATCTACATCAGACATGTGGGAGTATTTCAAATGGCAGGTAATAAGAGTTCCTGCGAGAATGAAGGATTGGTATGGCAAGTTACACGAACCTTGGATGACCAGGGATGTTATGACCTTGGTCAGAAAGACAAAGGAAGCAAACATAAGGTCTAAGAGGATGGGAACTGATAAAGACTTGAAGTATATAAGGAAAGTAGGAAAGAAATTAAACAAGGAATTAGAAGGGCTAAAAGGGATCATGAAATTAATTAGTAAACAGGATTAAAGAGAATCCCAAGGATTTTTATGCATTTATAAAAAAACAAGAGGGTAGCCAGGGAAAGGGTTGGCTCACTCAAGGACAAGGAAGTGAGGAGCCAGAGAGGCAGATGAAGTTCTGAATGATTTACTTTGTGCCGTCATTCACCAAAGAGAAGGAATTGGTAGAGAATGATCTCAGGGAAGGGAGTTTCGAGATTCTAAGCCAAGTTTCTATTAAAAAGGAGGAGGTGTTGCACGTCTTAAAAAGTATTAAGGTAGATAAATCCCCAAGTCCTAATGGGATCTATTCCAGAATATTAAGGGAGGCAAGAGAACAAATTGTTGGAGCAATGACAGACACCTTTGTGTTCTCTTTGTCCACAGGTGAGGTCCCAGAGGACTGGAGAATAGCCAAAGTTATCCCATTGTTTAAGAAGGGTAGCAGAGATATTCCAGGAAATTACAAGGCTGTGAGCCTCACGTCGGTGGTAGGGAAATTATCAGAAAAGATTCTCAGGGACAAGATCTATATACATTTAGAAGCAAATGGACTTACTAGCAATAGACAGCATGGTTTTGTGTGGAGGAAGTCATGCCTTAATAACTTGATTGTGTTTTTTGAGGAGGTAATGAAGATGATTTATAAGGGAAAAGCAGTTGAGGTTGTCTACATGGATTTCAGTAAAGCCTTTGACAAGATCCCCCATCGCAGACTGGTACAAATGGTGAAGTCACATGGTATCAGGGTGAGTTGGCAAGATGGATACTGGCTTAGTCATAGGAGGCAGAGGGTAATGGTGGAAGGATGGTTTTTGGAATGGAGGGTTGTGATCAGCGCTGGGACCTCTGCTATACCTGATCTACATAAATGATTTGGAGGAAACTGTAGCTGGTCTAATTCATAAGTTTGCAATTTTGATACAAAGATTGGTGGAATTGTAGATAATGAGGAGGATTATCAGAGGATACAGCAGGATATAGATCAGTTGGAGGCATGGACAGAAAAATAGCAGCTGCAGTTTAATCCGGACAAATGTGAGATGATGCATTTTCGAATATCAAATACATGTAGAAATTATATAGTAAATGGCAGAATTCTTGGGAGTATTGATATGCAGAGGGATCTGGGTTTGCAGGTCCATGGATCACTGAAAGAGGCAGCATAGGTAGATAAGGTGGTAAAAAAGTTATGCTGCAGCTTTACAGAAATGTAGTTAGTCCACATTTTGAATACTACATATAGTTCTGGTCACCATGCTTCCAGAAGGATGTGGATGCTCTGGAGCGATTTCAGAAAAGGTTTACCAGGATGTTTCCTGGTATGAGTGTTGTGCTGGAAAAGCACAGCAGGTCAGGCAGCATCCGAGGAACAGGATAATCGATGTTTCAGGCATAAGCCCTTCATCAGGAGGCGGAGTTGTGGATAATGAGGAGGATCATCAGAGGATACAGCAGGATATAAATCAGTTAGGGGCATGGGCAGAAAAATGGTAGATGAAGTTTAATCCAGACAAATGTGAGGTGATACATTTTTGAATATCACATACATGTAGAAATTATACAGTGAATGGCACAACCCTTAGGAGTAGTGATATGCAGCAGGAGCTGGGTGTGCAGGTCTGAAATGCTGATTCTCCTGGTCCTCAGATGCTGCCTGACCTGCTGTGCTTTTCCAGCACTACACTCTCGACTCTGATCTCCAGCATCTGCCGTCCTCACTTTCTCGTGTTTCCTGGTATGGGAGACTTTCAGCTATGAAGAAAGGTTGGATAGACTGGGTTTGTTTTCACTGGGCTGCAAGAAGTTAAGGGACGACCTCATAGAAGTTTATAAAATTGAAAATGGCATGGATGGAATGCAAAGTATGAGGCTTTTTCCCAGGGTAGAGGAGTCAATTACTTGGGGACATAGGTCCAAGGTGCAGGGGGAATGTCTAAAAGAGACACATGAGGCAAGTTTTTCACACAAAACATAGTTAGTGCCTGGAACACATTGCCAGAGGAGGTGGTGGAAGTAGACACAGTAAAACCATTCAAGAAGCACCTGGATGAATACATGGATAGGAAGGGACTAGAGGGATATGGATCCTGGAAGTGAGGACAGTTTTAGTACGGAAGGGCAAAACATGGCAGCACAGGTTTGAAGGGCTGAAGGGTCTGTTCCTATGCTGCATTGTTCTTTCTTCATTGTTCTTCTGGCATTTTAAGATATATTTGGGATTTCTATATTTTTCCGCAATGTAATTACTAATTTTGAAGTTATGAACTGCTGCAGTACTTATGAAGAGAAAAGAGATCTTAATGTTCATTATGTCATTTTGGACAGTCAGATTAGCAGAGTTGGCCAAGTGGGAGAATTCACCAAGCGTGTTCAGGATAGTTTCCAAGAAGAATATTTTATGGATCAAACAAAGGATCAAGCTCAGTTTGTAAGTTTGCTGGCTGAGCTAGAAGGGTTGGTTTCAGACATTTTGTCACCACACTAGGTAACATTATCAGTGCGCCTCCAGTGAAGTGCTGGTGTTATGTTCTGCCTTCTATTTATGTGTCTTGGTTTCTTAACATGGGTGATATCATTTCCAGTTCTTTTTTCTCAGAGGATGGTTAATGCCGTCCAAATCAATGTGTTTATTGATGGAATTCCAGTTAGAATGCCGGGCCTCTCGGAAGTCCTGTGCATGTCTTTGTTTAGCTTGTCCTATGATGGATGCGTTGTCCCAGTCGAAGTGGTGTCCTTCCTCATCTGTATGTAAGAATACTAGTGAGAGTGGGTCATGTCTTTTGGTGGCTAGTTGATGTTCATGTATCCTGGTGGCTAGCTTTCTGCCTGTTTGTCCGATGTAATGCTCGTTACAGTCCTTGCATGGTAATTTGTAAATGACATTCATTTTGCTGTTTGCTTATATGGGGTATTTTAAGTTCATTAGCTACTGTTTGTGGGCTACAATGTCTGAGCAGTCTGGAAGTTATTTCAGAGATGTATTTGATGTAGGGGAGAGTGGCTACAGCTTCTGGGCATGTTGTGTCTGCTTGTTTGAGTTTGATGTTGAGCAGTCAGTGGACTGTGTTTATTGTGTACCCATTCTTCCTGAGTACACCATATAGGTATTTTTCTTTGGCTGTTCGTAGTTTCTGGGTGCAGTAGTGTGTTGTGACTTGTTGAAATAATGCCCTGATGCAGCTCCATTTGTGGGTGTTGGGACGATTGCTTCTATGGTTAAGTATTTGGTCTGTGTGTGTTGTTTTTCTGTAGATGCTGGTTTGAGGTTCTCCATTGACTGTTTGTTCTACTGTGACATCTAGGAATGGGAATCCGAGAAGCCTGGCATTCGAACCGGAACTCCATCAATAAACACATTGATTTGGACCAAGTCTACCATCCTCTGAGAAAAAGAACCGGAAATGATATCACTCACCTTAAGAAACAAACACACATAAATAGAAAGCAGGACATAACACCAGTGCTTCACCGGTGACTCTCGCTGACGATGTTACCTAGTATGGTGATGAAACATCTGAAAACAAACCTTCCAGCTCAGCGAGCAAACTTACAACCTGAATCTCAACCTGAGCTACAAATCTTCTCAAAAGTCATAAGGAATCAAGCTATTTTGCATCTCATGATATGTAATGTGGCAGGTTTAGTACATGTTACTAGAGAAAAATATTTACCCCGAGGAAGTAGTGATCATATTATAGCTGAATTTAGCATTCAGTTTGAGAGGGAGGAACTTGGGACAGAAAACACCTGTACTAAATTTAAATAGGGCAATTGCAGAGGAATGGTGGTAGAACTTCCCTGGGAAGGGAATTTAGCAGCAAATACAGTTGAGGAACAATGGCAGACTTTAAGAACGTTCATGGTTTACCGCAAAGTAATATCCTGGTAAGAAAAAAAAGATTCTAGGAAGGGATAAGTCTACCTTGGTTAATGAAGGAAGTTAAGGAAAGCATAAAATTGAAAGAAAAATACACAACAAGGCAAAGTTCATTGGTAAGCCAGAGGATTTGGAACGTGATTATAAAGGAAACTGTAGATGACCAAAATAATCGTCAGTCTCACGACACCAGGTTATAGTCCAACAGGTTTCTTTGAAATCACAAGCTTTCATAGCACTGCCCCTTCATGATGAAAGAGCAGTACTCCAAAAGCTTGCAATTCCAAATAAATCTGTTGGACGAGAACTTGGTGTAGTGTGACTTCTGACTTTGTCCATCCCAATCCTAGACAGGCACCCCCACATAAAAAAGAACAACATAAAGAATGGGTAACAATAAGCTTTGAGAGTAAACTTGCAAGAAATATCAAGATGGAGAGCAAGAGCCTCTTTAAATATATGAAAAGGAAAAGAGGAGGCAAAATTAACATTGACCCATGAGACTGCAGATAGCTGCAAAACAGAGGGATTTGGCAGTCCCCGTGCATAAATATCAAAAGGTAGCAAATAAATTCAACAAGAATTTATAGGCAAAACAAATGGAAACGGGGCCATTATTTCAAAAGGAACAGAGTATAAAAATAGGGAAGTCTTGCTAAAACTAAAAATCACACAACACTAGGTTATAGTCCACCAGGTTTGTTTGGAGGTATAAGCTTAAACTGGTGTTGTGTGATTTTTAATTTTGTCCACCACAGTCCAACACTGGCACCTCCACTCCATTGCTACAACTAGAGAAGGCACTATTCAGACCACAGACAGAATACTGTGAACAGTTTGGGCCTGGGTCCAAAGATAGATATAGCGGCATTAGAGTCAGTTCAGAGAAGTTTGACTAGGTTGATCTTGGCTGTGGAGGGTCTGTCTTATGAAGTTGAGTTGGTTGTTCCTGTACTTGTTGGAATTTATAACATTGAGATGGAACCTTATTGAAACATAAAAGATTCTGAGGGGACTTGACAGATGAGATGTGAAAAGGCTGTCTCTACCTGTGGAAATTCTCAAGGATCAGGGAACATAATCTCAGAAGAAAGGGTCACCTTTTAAAACAGAGATAGGAGGAATTTCTTCTCTCAGAGGGGAATGAATCTGTGGAATTCTTTATCACAGAGTACTGTTGAAACTGGGTCATCAATATTCAAGGCTGAGATATACAGGCTGATAATCAATAAGAGAATGAATGGCTCCAGGGAAAAGGCAGGAGATTTGGGTTGAGAATAGTCAGATCAGTTATGATCTCATTGAATGATGCAGCAGACTTGATGGACCGAATGGCCTATTTTTGCTCCTATGTTTTATTGTCTTATGGTTGCTAATTGAGAATTTTGGTGAGTGAACTTGTTCAGTTTGAAACATTATTTCAGTCATCACCCATATACTCCTCCATTGTACATAATGTAATGTCTCCTTCTGTGCTGTACTCATCAATGATTAGTTTCAATAACCTTTAAAAAAAACACATTGACTCTTATGGTATTGTGACATAGACTCCTGACATGGTAGGACTGTACCTTTAAGACAGTTACATGACATTACTCAGTGACTTTCCACTAAAAAGGTAGCTACCTTTTCCTCTGGGGCATGGGTTTCCTCCGGGTGCTCTGGTTTCCTCCCACAGTCCAAAGATGTGTGGGTCAGGTGAATTGGCCATGCTAAATTGCCCGTAGTGTTAGGTAAGGGGTAAATGTAGGGGTATGGGTGGGTTGCGCTTCGGCGAGTCGGTGTGGACTTGTTGGGCCGAAGGGCCGATTTCCACACTGTAAGTAATCTAATCTAATCTAATCTACCTTTTCTTTAGTCACTGTCTCTATGACATGGAGTCTGTATGTATTGCTGACAGGCAGCTGTATGAATGTACTGTTCAGTAGCAGCAGTGAGCACAGAACCTAGAACCAGAAGCATGGTGGAGCAGACAATGTAGCAGATGCTAAGGATGTGTTTCAGTCACATGTTGTGGTGTGAAGGAGGGGTCTGGGAATGGCCTCCAGTTTAATCCAGACAGAGTGTACCACGTTATCCTGGTAAGCAGACAATAAAGTGGTTTGATAGACGCTGAGGAACTGGGAACAGTTCTCAGAGGAGGATGAGGACCCTGGGGGTGAGGAACCTCTCTTTCTACATGAGAGTGTTCAGCTGCATCAGGCTCTACAGGGCAGACGGGTGCTGACACGCACACCTAGGTTCCATCCATTGTGCACTAGGGGCTGCAGACCACCAGGAAATATTGAGCTGCAGCTGGTCCTTGCGTCAGCATTTGGCTTGCACTGTGGGTGGGAACTGCAACCTTGATTCATCTTGTTTGTGTTCACTTTTGATAGATGTGAATTAAAATTCATCTTTGGAGATATCTGATTGCTAGCCTGGGCATGATGCTCCCCCACTGGACAGGGACAAGATGCATGGGCGACAGAGGGCATTGGGGACAGAGTAGCAATATCATAGAGACTGTGTTGTAGAGACGGGCTGTATCTGAGGACTGATAAACTGGATGGCACGGTGATGAAAGAGTGACTTGGCAGAGACAGTGGGGTTGTAGGTTTGAAGGAGTGCCCCCCCCCCAGCCTTCTTGGCTTTGTGACAACTGTACCATGATGTTGCCAGTGAAGGTCAATGCTGGATTGCCAACCCTTGTCTGGGTGCGCAATGGCCTTTTAAAGATGGCATGGGCACCAGGGAGGCTGGTCTTTCATGGGAAGGCCAGTGAGTGGCAAGTTCTTCTGAGAACAGTGGGTGAGAAAATAGGACATGAGGGGTACATGCCTAAACAGTGGGGTGCCTACTTAATGAGGCATGATTGGTGAGATGTAGCAAAAGAAATGTGGAAACTCTCCAAAAACAAAGACAAAACTTGGCCAAAAAGGATGTAAGCTTCTTCCCTGTGTGTATTAGTCTGTGGGATTGCAGCCTTGTAACAAATCAGTGTTCTAAATACATTTCAAGATCTCTGACTCAGCAGAAATCAGCTGTCTTTGGTATATGTGGCGCAGCTAATATTTTTAAACCATATCAACTGTTTCACCACAGCTAGCAAATGCAGGAATTTGTGCCACACAAAAGGCAGTGTTTGGATTTTAAAACAAATCTTGCACTTAGTCACAGACAGGGTTCAGAAAAGATTTACAAAGATGTTGCCAGGGTTGGAGGATCTGAGCTACAGGGAGAGGCTGAACAGCTGTTTTCCCTCTAGCGTCGGAGGCTGAGGGGTGACCTCATAGAGGTTAACAAAATTATGAGGGGCATGGATAGGATAAATAGGCAAATCTTTTCCCTGGGGTCGGGGAGTCCAGAACTAGAGGGCATAGGTTTAGGGTGAGAGGGGAAAGATATCAAAGAGATATGCAGAGGGTGGTATGTGTATGGAATGAGCTGCCGGGGAAGTAGTGGAGGCTGGTACAATTGCAATATTTAAGAGGCATTTGGATGGGTATATGAATAGGAAGGGTTTGGAGGGATATGGGCCGGGTGCTGGCAGGTCGGACTAGATTGGGTTGGGATATCTGGTCGGCGTGGATGGGTTGGACTGAAGGGTCTGTTTCCATGCTGTACATCTCTATGGCTCTATGACAGCAGTTAGATAAACCTTTCCATCTCCCATTTTTCCAGTCACGCTAAAGGAAAGTAATCAATCAAATCCCAACTGACAGCCGATGTGCAGGTACACAACTGAAAACTTAACATCATGTGCAGTGTCAACGAGGTTACTGACAAGATTGAACACTCAGGTATTCCCATATTATGCATAATATACATCTAAATTATTGCATAATTGTTTGTTGATCTATCACCTTGATTTCTGAAATGTTTTCCAAATCTCAGAAATGTTTTTCTCTTTGATTAAAAAAATTTGGAAATCCTTGTGGCAGTAGTAGGTCACGACAGCAATATAAATAAGCCTGCCAGAAGACGTGATGCAGAGGCCCAGTTTCAGTGCGTGTAATGCAGCAAGCCTGTTTATTGATATATTACACACAGCATCAAAAAAAATATCAGTTTCAGGTACATTAAAGTTAATATTTTTATGAACATTTCATGATTTTTTTAAAGTGTACAGAGAGTTTGCATAAAATTGAAGTTGAGACTGTGAAGACAGTGCCCTGACTGAGCTCCCAAATGTAACATGCCCCATTTCACGAACAGTTGCAAATTGTTTCCCAATGCATTCATTACAGCAAAGCATGAATTCAGGGTGAAAATGGGAGCTCCTTCCTTGAGGAGGTGGATCGAATGAGCAGCATGAATTCAAAATAAAGAGTGTTTCACCTCATTACAGGCGTCTGTGTGTGTATTTGTGCATATGCTTTCATGTGTTCATGTACTTGTGTGTATCCATGTGTTTACTTGTGTGTGTGTATGTATGCGTGTGCATACTTGCGTTTATTTGTATGCATTCTATGTATGTCTAGTTATATGTGTGTGTATACTTTGTGAGTGTGTGTGTTTGTCTGTGCCTGTATTTATGTGTATCTTTGTATCTTGGTCTGTGTGTTTTGAGGTTTGATTGTCAATGGCAGAATCTTTGAGAATACAGAAATTTTTAAATCCTGAAAATCAAAAGTGTCACAAAGACTATAGATTTGATTCATACCAGAATAAACAACTTTGACTTGCAAATTTTCTGATCTCACTTTGCACCAGTAAGTCACTAGAAATGTTATTTTATATGTCTGATGTGATATTTAATATTGTGAAAACTATTCATTTTTAAATAAACTGACACAATCATTTAAAATGCTGCTTTTAAAATATTGGCAAGTATATATTTTGGTTTAAAAAATTATCAGTTTCCTTAGAGACTGATGATACTTACTTTAAAATAGGTCCTCTGTGAGTCCACTCAAATGATTTAGAAATTGATTTTACAGAAATTTTGCAACTTCACTCTTTTGCTAAATTTATGTTACATTTTGAATTATTCCAGATCGTGGACAACTAAGAAGTAATTTTTTCCTGTGATTACTAAATCTTTCTGAACTTTTGATCAATAATACTATTTTTTTGCAATAAAAGGTAGAGGAGCATGTTACTCTTGCAAAATTAATCCCGTATCAGGAGCATATGAGCTTCATTAAGGTTCAGAGTTTTCCTGGTGGATGGAAAGTATTCTTTTGTCTCATCTATTGCCAACTGTCCCCATCGCGTACTGGGAACACTGAAAAGTGCAGAGCTGTCTCCTTGCAATGAAAAATGGATGATCACGGAATCAATCAATGTGCAAAAGCAGTTTGCTGAAATGGGGAATTGTTGACATGAATAAATGAACAAAATCAGATTTTCTTTTGCAGCATATTCAAATCCAAAGCCGGTCAGAGAAAAATCGGGCCACTAAAGCTGTAAGTGGTAAGTGTCAGGGTGAGGTCAGTGTGTGCATCTCCGTCAAACAACTCAACACAGACTGACAAAGCATTTGGCAGTCTTGGGAGATTCTCATCTAACCGCATGCTGTACAATTCATAACCAAGCACGTGCCACACCAGCTAATGCACACCAATAGACGAGGGGCAGAAGACTAAGACAAAATAAATTTGAAAATATAACATTTTTTTATACAGTAAAGTATTAACAAAAAAGCTTGCAATGCTTTCACATCAATAAAACTATCTTGAGGCCTGCATTAAGTGGAATGACTTGAGCTCTGCTTTGATTTTAAAATAGAACATGTTTGATACACTCAAAAGATCTGGCAGCCTCTATGAAGGGAAGCAGAGTTGACATTTCAGAATTTCTTGAGGATTGAGAAAAGTTAAAAACACAGGAACACACCTGCTCAAACCTGCTCCATCACTCAATGAGACCATGACTGATCTATGACCTAACTCTATATACCTGCCTTTGGCCCACATCTTAATAACTTTGCTTAACAAAAAATTATCTATCTCAAATTTAAAACTAACAACTGATCCAGAATCCATTTGTGGAAGAGAGTTCCAAACTCCCACTGCACTGCATGGAGAAGATCTTCCTAACATCTCTCCTGAATGATCTGTCTCTAATTTGTAGATTAAACTCTCTAATATAGAGTCAGTGTAACAATATGACAAACAACAGGGAAAATCTGTGATCGGTTGGAGGGTAGGAGAGATTTAATGAGAAAAGGTTTGATTGTATAAAGATGTGAGGAGTCGTGATGGGGCGTGTAACAAAACAAAAGGCATTCTTTGAAGAGCCAAGGATACCAAGATATCTGATTTAAAAATCACACAACACCAGGTTATAGTCCAACAGGTTGAATTAGAAGCACACTAGCTTTCAGAGCGCCCTCCTTCATCCGGTGATTGTGCCACAACCACCTGATGAAGGAGCTTCGCTCCGAAAGCTAGTGTGCTTCCAATTAAACCTGTTGGACTATAACCTGGTGTTGTGTGATTTTTAACTTTGTACACCCCAGTCCAACACCGGCATCTCCAAATCAAGATATCTGATGTCAGACAACAATGGGTAGCATGGTGGCTCAGTGGTTAGCACTGCTGCCTCACAGCATCAGGGTCCCAGGTTCGATTCCAGCCTTGGGTGACTGTCTGTGTAGAGTTTGCACATTCTCCCCGTGTCTGTGTGGGTTTACTCCGGGTGCTCTGGTTTCATCCCACAATCACAAAGATGTGCAGGTCAGGTGAATTGGCCATTCTAAATTGCTCATAGTGTTAGGTGCATTAGTCAGAGGGAAATGGGTCTGGGTGGGTTGGTGTGGACTTGTTGGGCCGAAGGGCCTGTATCCTCAGTGTAGGGAATCTAATCTAATCAAATATAGGAAATTTTAAAAAAGCAAGGGAAAATGTTGAGGCAGCAAGCAAAAGAAATACAAAACAAACCAGGAGCAGAGGTGATGATGTAAAACTGGTAAACTTAATCGCTGCTGATTCCAGAAGGCTGCAGAGTGAAAAACAAAGAAGCGTTTCTCAAAACTTGTGTTGAGCTTTGGAACACTGTGACAGATTGAGGACAGAGTGCATCAGGGAGGAGGATTCAAATGACAGGCAGCAGGAAGCAGGGTCAGAGTTTGCAGACAGAACAGATGTATTCCACAAAGAGTTTGCCCAGTCAGTGTTTAGTCTCCCTGCATGCAGAAACCAAACCCTAAGCAGCGATCACTAAACTGAAAAGGAGACCAAGTGAACAAAAGCTTCACCTGGAAGTAGTGTTTGCAGGTCTTGGATGGTGAGAAGGGAGGGTGTAAAAGGACAGGTATTATATCTCCACCTGTTTGCATGGGGAGGTATTGCATGAAAGGGATGGAGGTGTTAGGAGGCCAGGTTTTGTGGACTCCCGTCAGAACCTGATTAAGGAGCAAGAGTTGCATTTGACCATGGCACTATGCCGGAGGTGGCAGAAATAGTGGAGGAGATAGATTTGGTTAAGTAGTTGCATATGGCGCTAATATCCTTCATTTTGCGCTGAAGACAAAACTTCACAATGCATCAGGACTAGAATGGAGAAATCATCATCCAGTCCTTGGGTTTGTTTGGTCCTTTCCTGTGAGCAACTTGTGTCCAACTCGAAGTTGGCATTTCTAAGAGCAACAAAACCTGGGTTAGAAGTCTTGCTTTTAGCTCTTAACAAACCCATAAACAAGGCCCTATAAAACACAACCCAGCACATAACCTGACATTTCAAAGCTGTTTGATTGAAAAGAAGATTTGATAGCTACCTAATTTTATTCAAAAATAAACTGACCATGCGCAAGTTCTTGTGCAATGGATTGTGTAATTCTCTAAAGGCAACAAATGTGAAAAAAAAATGCTTTGCTCATTTGTAAAGAATTGGATTGGAAAGCAGGCTTGGGGCAGCAGCAAATGAGAATGGTAATTTTATTAAAAAGAGTTGAATTGTTCTCCAAATCTCAAATTGCAGCTGGCTGACACATGCTTCAGAATTTGTCATTTTTGTTTAAAAGCAAAAGTAATCTTTAAATTATACAATGATGAATTTTAGCCTGTCATACTTGCATGTATATTCATAAAACCGAGAGCACAGGTCATCACTAAAATATACTGAAGATGCTGGAAATCCAAAATAAAATCAGAAAATTGCTCAAAACACTCAGAGGGTCAGGTGACAACAGAGATTGCAATCACTTCAGATAAATTACCTTTCGATCCACGAGAAGATCTTTGACCTGAAGGGGTTTTTTTTATCTGTTCGTGCGGCTTGTTCCAATATTTTATTCCAGGGCAAAGTTATTGTTAGTGATGTTAGCAGGCAGAGGTATGCCACAGGAATTAACCCACTTGATGTAACTGGGCTAATGTCTCTGTTCAAATAAAAAAGAACATCACGTGGATACAGCAAGGCAGATGTTCAACTTTTTTGCTAACTTGATTGATTTCAAACAAAATTAAACTCATCGCTCCTGCACTAGTTGACCTACTTTGACTCACAGACTGGCTTGGCCCTCTATAATAATATTCTCCCATTCTTGTGTTTGAACACTTGCTGGGCCTCACCCTACCCAACTTTGTAATCTCTTCAAGCCCGAAAATCCTCCAAGATCTGCATGCCCTTTCCCTTCTATCCTCTTACACGTTCATCATTCAATCACCAAGAATTGGAGACCCTGCCTCCAGCTGTATGGGCTCCAAGCTCTGGAATTCCCTCCCTCAATGTCTTCATCTCTCCCTTTTTTTCTCTCTCTCTTTCTCACATCCTTTCAGATGCTCTTTAAAATCCATCGCTGACAACACTTTCGGATCACCAGTCCTAAATCTTCTTATGACGTTCAATGTTAAATTTTGCTCATGAATCACCGTAGGGTGCTTTATGATATAAAAAGGAGCTACATGAAAGGGAAAAAAAGAGTTGCTGTTTATTATGGCAGGTAACGGGTCCACAAAGACAGGTAGGTAATCCATCCCAGTTCCACTAGCTTTCCAGCCTTACTGCCTAAGCGATGTGATACATGGCCATGATAGTCTCACTCCTTAGGAATTAAAAGAGTAATCGCTGGTTGAAGAGAATGAGGATTAGAAAAATTATGCAGTAATTTTGTTTTTGGACTAGGTATTAAGGTAAAACCCCATTGTGGCAGTGACACAGATAAACAGATGACATTTCCATGAAAAAGAATGCTTCCATTCCTACTTTTTGTCTGAAGAACGCATCTGACACCGAAATCTGGCATTTCTCCTACTATGAGCAATAACACAATTGGCACTATTATTGAATGTCATTGAATTAAAATCACAATTATCCCTTCTGTCTCTCCAATGACAATAGCCATTCATGATTGGTGCTCAGCAGTTCTAACTGTCATCATATTCATAGATTCCCTACAGTGTGGAAGCAGGCCATTTGGCCCAACAAGTCCACACTGTCCCTCCAAACAGCATTCCAACCTGACTGACCACCCGACCCTATCTCTGTAACTGGCATTTCCCATGGCTAACCCACCTAACCTGCACATCCCTGTACACTATGGGCAATTTAGCAGGATCAGTCCACCTAACCTGAACATCTTTGGATTATGGGAGGAAACTGGAGCACCTGGAGGAAACCCTCACAGACACAGGGAGAATGTACAAACTCCACACAAACAGTCACCCGAGGAGGAATCAAGGAGAAAGTGAGGACTGCAGATGCTGGAGATCAGAGCTGAAAATGTGTTGCTGGAAAAGCGCAGCAGGTCAGGCAGCATCCAAGGAGAAGGAGAATCGACATTTTGGGCATGAGCCCTTCTTCAGGAATTCCTGAAGAAGGACTCATGCCCAAAACGTTGATTCTCCTGCTCCTTGGATGCTGCCTGACCTGCTGCGCTTTTCCAGCAACACATTTTCAGCGAAGATGGAATCAAACCTGGATCCCTGGTGCTGTGAGGCAGCCGTGCTAACCACTGAGCAGCTGTGCTGCCCCAATATTATTTCATACATTCACATTATCTAAGACATTATGGGTCTAAAAATCCAGCCTGTCAGCTCTGTGCTGCTACTTGCTGATGACTGATGAAATCCCGTCCCCTTTTCTCTGCTTTAATTTATATCCTTTCCAATTTTGAATTGAAATCATTTTTAAACAATGCATATTCTGTGCCTTCAGGAGTTAACCTTTCATTCTCAGTTGATAATCATCATTGCAAGGAATTTTCAACAACTTAGGAATAGCAGCATCCTTTGTCACAAATTGTTCCATTTAATTGGATCATGTTGTAGTTCTGTTTATTTCCCGTATCCCTTGGCTTAACAAAAACCTAACGACCTCAGGATTGAAGTCTTCAACTGAAGTTGGAGGACATCAATTGCTTTCTGGAGGAGAAAGTTTCAGAACTCCATCACCTTTGGCACAAAGGAAAATGTCTTTGTGTGATGGCTAACAAGCAGGAAGAGAAAGCATCTACTTTTGTTTTCTACTATGTTTTCTTGCTCAGATTTCCTTAAAAAATGGACACTTAATGGACTGGCAATACTGATGTCACTGGTTACCATGGTTTCAGGAAAGTTCCGGGCAGCAGTGACCAAAGAGCAAAAACATAACAATACCTTCTGCATTTCACTTTCCTTGCACTGTATCAGAATTCCAGCCAAACCACACAGAAGAAATACAGATAATGCACCTGCCCAGCCAGACACTTCGAAACAAAATTGTTGACATTCATTGGAATTTGAGTTTACAACTTTTCAGTTATTTTCTGCACATGTAGTAGGCTTCAATAAGGCGTCATCAAGGCAAACACCTGAATGAAAGTAGCTTAACCTAAGTACCAGCCAAGTGACGGAAGCTGCAGGTTTGTTTGAAGCACCTCTCATTATACAGCTTTTGACTTCTTTCCTTAGTCTGCTCATAACACCAGAAGAGTAAGCAACTGCAGGCTTAGCTAACATCTGCATCTGATCTGAATCACTCTCAAAAATACAAACTTCTGGAAATAATCTTTCACTTCACATTCAAAATGTACCAATTCCAAATTTACATCCACTGCAATTCTTCTGTATTTAGCTCCTGTGAAAGGAAAATCTATGCACAGAAAACGGAAAGATTTACCGGATACTAATTCACATGAACTAATTTTGATATCTTCAATTTTAAGTAATTTGCAATTTTTTTCCTTTCTCTTTTCTTTTTTCTTGCATTCATTTGTGAATGTGTGCCAGAAATATTGCCCCTGGGTTCTGAAAGCAGTAGTAAACACTATTTAGTTTTAATATTGAAGAATTTGTTGTGGTTCATTTTAGGTTGAACTTCACAAACAGGTCTTGTGGAAATATACAATCATCCATGTTTAAAAGGGGGAAGAAAAGAAATAAAACAGCACATCTGATATTGTTAGAACATCAGAACAATAACACCAATTTGCTTCACCTTATCCTCTTGTCCAGGACACTGGGAAAATGTTTGAACTTCCTGGTTCGAACATTATAATTACATTCTCTTGACTCCAACTAGAGAATGTCATTTCTTGTTGTTTATCAAATCAACTCAATTATATCACCCCTTAATCTTTATACTCTCCACTTGTCTGGATGAGTTGTTGGGCGTAGTGGATGGCAGAGTCAATTGACCCTTTAATTGAATTATGAATGATTTGAAATATTGTATTTTATAATTAATGATTCAGAAGTAGGTTATATTTTACTTAGCATTATTAAACCGTGATGGTTGCTATATTCAAGCTTTAAAATCAAAGCATAGCAGCGTCATCATTGTACTCTGGGCAGAAGGGTCATTTGCAGGCGACTACACCAATGACTGGGATGTAGCCACTTTTGCAGCAGTCAGATTGAGACATATATATGCTCCCTCCACTAGTGTGGAATAAGTACAGTGACCAGGACTGTACACACTACTGAAATTTAGTTTTGTCAATGCCCTATATAGCTGAAGCATTACCTCTGTACTTTATCTGCCATTCACCTCACAATAAAACATGACATTTTGTGAGCTTTCCTGCTTACTTGTGGTACCTCCATACAAATCATTTCTGACTCAATTTTTCCTTCTCCAAGAGGTCAGCTCTTGAAGATGATCCCAAAACCATCTCAAACTGACTCCCTCTACCCACACCAGCCCACAGAATCCATCCTTCAGTTTGCTTTATGCAGCACAGCTTCTGGAGACCAGTTTAACCCAATTGTCAACTTAATATTAACAAAGGATGGCCTGTCCCCAGTAAGCATCAAGGTCTCTTATTTTCATATTTGAAATTTAAACAGCTCAAAACCAGGTGAGGACATGAAATATATAGTGGTCTCTGTGTTGGATATCTTGATTTGACTCCACCCTCATTTGGATCTGGGCTTCAGTCTGTTTACATGGTTTACTTGAGCTCCTGCTGAAGGCTGCAATTTTATCTTTTGTACCTTTCAGGCAAATAAAACATTTCTTAATGCAGACACAAACCATAATTCTCCATCAGGTGCCACATTGCACACAGTGCGTATGAGCCAGGTGGCATCGTGGCTCTGTGGTTAACACTGCTGCCTCGTGGAGCCAAGGATTCGGGTCAAGTCCAGCCTTGGGCAACTATCTGTGTGCAGTTTGCATATTCTCCTTTTGTCTGCATGGGTTTCCTCCCACAGTCCAAAGATGTGTAGGTTACGTAAATTGACCATGCTAAATTACCCACAGTGTAAGGTGCATTAGTTAGAGGGAAATGTGTTTGGGTGGGTTACTCTTTGGAACGTCAGTGTGGACCTGTTGGACTGAAGAGCCTGTTTCCATGCTGTAGGGAATCTAATACCGAACAAGGGCAGGCCACTCAGTCCATTGAGCCTGCTGCCCCATTCATTCAGATCAGGGTTGACCTTCTTTTAAACTTGACTCTACATTGCTCCATATTCCCAATTTCATTAAGAATCTATTTATTGCTGACTTAAAAATATTTAAAGATTCTGTGTCAACTGCCTTTTGAGGAAGGGAATTCCAAAGAGTCAAATAAATATATGTGAGAAAAATAAATGTTTCTTCATCTCTATCTTAAATAGGCACCTCTTTATTTTTAACCTGTAACCTCTAGTTCTAGATGTTCTGAAAAGAGGAAACATCCTTTCTACATCCACCCAATCAAGTCCCCTCAGGAACTCCATATATTTCAATTGAGTCACCTCGGACTCTCCTGAACTTCAGAGGATAAGACCAGGCCTGTCCAGCCTCTCCTCATAAGGCAATCAGCTCGTTGCAGGTATTAGGTTAGCAAACCTTTTATGTACTGCTTCTAATGCATTAACATCCTTCTAGTAATATCACCAGTACTTCAGATATGGTCTCACTGATTTCCTGTATAACTGAAGCATAAGATCCTCACTATTACATTCAATTCCCTTCACAATAAAACATATGTGTGCAATTCTGGTCTTCCTGAGATGGGAAGGATGTTGTGAAACTTGAAAGGGTTCAAAAAAGACTTACAAGGATGTTGCTGAGGTTGGAGGATTTGAGCTACCGGGAGAGGCTAAATAGGCTGGCGCTGTTTTCCCTGGAACATCGGAGACTGAGGGGTGACCTTATAGAGGTTTATAAAATCATGAGGGGCATGGATAGGGTGAATAGACAAGATCTTTTCCCTGGGGTGGTGGAGTCCAGAACTAGATGGCTTAGGTTTAGGGTGAGAGGAGAAAGATATAAAAGGGATCCATGGGCCAACTTTTTCACGCAGAGGGTGGTACGTGTTTGGGATGAATTGCCAGACGACGTGGTGGAGGCTGGTACAATTGCAACATTTAAGAGGCATTTGGATGGATATATGAATAGGAAGGGTTTGGAGGGATATGGGCCGGGTGCTGGCCGGTGGGACTAGATTTGTTTAGCATATTTCGTTGGCATGGACAAGTTGGACCGAGGGGTCTGTTTCCATGCTGTAATCTGTATGACTCTGTGACTCTATATCACTCTGTTAGCTTTTCTGATTAATGCTGTACCTGCATACAAATCTTCTATGATTTGTGCACTAGGACACCCAAATCCCTCTGTGTCTCAGAGCTCTGTACTGGATATCTCGGTTTGCCTCTATCCTCATATGGCAACCTCCCAACATTTCGACAATATGTCTCTTTTCGATTCTTTCAGCTCAAATGGATGATTTCATGTTTTCCCACATGGAGTCATAGAATCATAGAGATTCATAGAGCACAGAAACAGACCCTTCAGTCCAACCCATCCATGCCAACCAGATATCCTAAACTAATCTACTCCCATTTTCCAGCACTTGGTGCATATCCCTCTGAACCCTTCTTGTTCATATACCCATCCAGATGCCTTTTAAATGTTGTAACTGTACCAGCCTACACCACTTTCTCTGGCAGTTCAATCCATACATGCTCCACCTTCTGTGTGAAAAATTTGTTCCTTCGGTCCCTTTTAAATCTTTCCCCTCTCACCCTAAACCTATGCCCTCTAGTTATGGACTTCCCCCACCCCAGGGAAAAAATCTTGTCCAATTACCTTATCCACACCGCTCATGAGTTTATTAACCTCTATAAGGTCACCCCTCATTATTCTATATCACAACCAGGAATAAAAATATCACTCAGTATAAGCATTAATACGTCACAACTCGTGAAGACACTAAAATACAACAGTAAGCTCAGTTGTTAGTCAGTCTTTAAGTTAGCCCTTGGTTAGCTAGCAAAAAAAAATGTAGTCTTTTCCCAGGATTCTTCTACTGTGTAACTTTAATAACATTGAAGAAGCTTATTACTATCCAGAAAACCTGCAACCCATTTGATCCTCCATATCCATCAGCATAAATCTTTACTCCCTTCATCACAGAAACAACGCAGTATAAGCATTTACAAGATCCACTTCAGAAACTTGCCAATGTTTGACCAACAGCAACTTCAAAAACACAATATCTGGAACCAAGAAGGATCGTAACCACCTACTAAAACTTTGGTACAAAGTTTGTAGTCACCCACTCCAACTAGAGAGATGACTGATGGTGGTTTAAACTGAGGATCACCACACTTCAGGTGAGGGGCAAGGCAGAACTTTTATGTAGATCAGAGGCAGTGTGGTATTTGAATCTATACTGTATAGACATCACATTATAACGTGGCTATCCATCTAAGCTATATTCAACAGCCAAGCCCCACGCCATCCTGGAAATTTCATAATCATTCCTTCATCATTACAGTTCTGCACTCCCACCTGACAGCAATGTGGGCGCCCATTCACCGTAAGTTATGTAGGTGGCTCAGTTACAAATCCGAAAGGGAAATTAGTGTTGGGTAATAACTGCTTGTTTAGCCAACAGCGCTCATATCACATGAATTGAACTAAAAAGAAATCAAACCTACGATATGGAAACAGTTCTCACAATACAACCTTTCTTAGCTTCTCATTCTGAGGAATATCCTGCAAAGCCAGTTTATCCTTCCTGAGTCACAGATTAGATACAGAAACACACATCAGAGTCTCAGCCAGAGGATTCACAGTATTCTGTCATTGTGTGAAATCAACATTCTAAATTTTTCCAGTGCAAGTGATGAAGCAAGCAATGCCATGCCTCCCAGGGTATATTGCGAGGAGATTCTCACCACAGATTTAAATAGGTAACTTAGTCTATTTTTCCCCCTCCCAGCACACGCTGGATTTATTCAGAGAGTTGCCAATGTGACAAGAAAGCATCATGAACACGCTCACAAAATCAAATTCTTGCTATCGCTGCACAAAGCAGAACAAACAAAAATGCACATTCAAACTTGTACATTGATTATGAAAATGCATTCATGCTCAGAATTAGATGCTGGTAAGGAGTTTTGTGCATTGAAAGTATATTGTTTGAAGCTTGGAATTTTCAATTAACTTTCACTGCACAATTCTTCATAAACTGTTTTTTTTTTGTCTTTAACTGTTAATATTTTTTTCTCTCCCAGGACTTCCCTTTGCCCACTTTTAAATATAAAAGACGGCACAAAAAACTCTCATTTCTAAAATCCACCTATTGTATTCTCTAAATATCATTTAACAATATATCTGCTATGAGTGGAAGGAATGCAATTATATGATAGAATAGAGATAAAAAGGTTAAGTAATATTTTCAGTGAATTCAGATACTGACTAGAGATAGAACAAAGCTAGGCATTTCTTTATCTCTGAATTAAAATGATCTTCCACATAAGAATATGGAGACAGAACTGGGTCATCCAGCCCCTAAGCAAGTTCTGCCATTCAATTAAATCACAGCTTATTTGTACCTCAACCTCCAGTCACCCATGTTTGGTCCATACCCAGAACAGTTTCTTACCCAATAAGTGCACATACCTTTGCTACATCATAGAAAATTGAAATAGCAATGCAGCAATACTTAGTGAGGATCTTTACCATACACTCCGTCTCTGTCTAGATAAATACATTATTTTAATGCCATTCTAATTGTTGTGATGATGCAGCTCCTTGAACAATGTTAGGTTGGCCTTGTTTTCTTTTCAGAAGTGTTGTAAATGCATAGATTCTGATGTGTCTGGTTTTGATGGGTTTCAAGGCCAATTTGTTTGGAGCTAACAGATACTGCCTCAGACAACAGGCTTTCAAGTTTAAAAAAAAACACATGCACAATGAAAGGGGAGTGGCCAGTTTCCCAGCTCATCTTTTCAAAATGTTTCGAGGGGCTCTGGCCTGGTCCATAACATTATGCAATAGTTTCAACGAATTTAGCTTCTGAAAGGTACACTTTCAATCATCAAAATCACCTCAAAGATCAGCTCTGATCTCCAATTCATTCCCTGAACTCATAACCTCGATACTGGGACTCTTGTGCTGTAGCAGTGGTGTGCCCATGTCAGAACGAGGTGGCCTGGGTTTAAATCTCACCTATTCCTGAGATGTGTGATGGCATCTCTCAACGCATTGTTCAGAAACTTGCTCAGCAAATGCTGAACTGCACAGAATGTCTGCAATTGAAACTTAAAATACATAAAATGAATGCAATTAATTCCAGATTTAATTGCGGTCATCAGTTGGAAATCCGAACTATTGCAACTAAGTGCCTGGTTACTTTGCTGAGGTTTAAAAGAGAATTGCATTAAATGTCTCAAGAAGGTCTGAATGTTTTCAAGTTCATGAGGTAGATTTGAAGTGTAGTCACTGTTGTAATGTGGGGAAAATAAACTATCAACATTCTGAGCATTAGCAAAGACGAGAAACTGAACTGGACTCGACATATAAATATGTAGCTATAAGAGCAGGTCAGAGGCTGAGCATTCTAAGGTGGGTACTCATCTCCTGCCTCCGCAAAGCCTGTCCACCATCTACAAAACACAAGTCAGGAGTGTGATGGAGGAGTCCCTTAATTCTCTGGATGGATGCAGCTTCAACCACACTCAAGAAGCTCAATACCATCCAGGACAAAGCAGTCCACTTGTTTGGCATCTCATTCAATACCTTCAGTGTTGATTCCCTCTACCACTGATGCACAATAATAGTAGCATGCACTGTATGTAAGACATAATATGACAATTCACCAAGTCTCCTTCTAAAAGACCTTCCAAACTCATGACCTCTTCAGAGGACAAGGGCAGCAGATACATGAGAATACCACCTCTTGCAACTTCTCCTCCAAATCGCACAACATCTTGACTTGGAAGTATCTTGGCATTTCTGCAATGTATACAAATTCTGGAACTCTATCCCTAACTGCACTGGGGATGGACCTCCAACAGATAGACTTAAGGAGATCAAAAGTTGGCTGTGCACATTTTTGGGGTCAGTTAGGGATGGGCAAGCAAAACTGGCTTTGTTAACGATGCCCACACTCTGTGAACAATTGCAAAAAGAAACAGCAATTTGTATCAGGCAGAAACTCTCACAATATTTAAGTAACATTTCAATGTGCACAAAACCTATAAGGCTGTGGGGCAAGTGCTGGAAAATAGGATTAGAATAGTTAAGGAATTTTACTGCACAACAATTATGTAATCTTCTATGCTAATATAATTCTCTCTTCTGATGATATCCACATGGAAACAATAGTGAGTGTGAAGAGTTCCTCACCCAATTTATGGCAAGATTAGACAACATCATCAGTGAAAGGGGTTCTGATGTGTATTCCATTTGCCAGGTTTCACCCACCCTCCCAAAACCTACAGTCCAGTAATTTTTTGATTCAAGCACTAAAATAAATCTGGCTGTTAAGTTTGCTAACACTTGTTGGGGTTACATTTCAGATACTGGTCGCCCTCCTACCAGAAGGATGTATTCAACATGAGAGAGTGCAGAAAAGATTTATAAGGATCTTGCCAAGATTGGAGTGCTTGGGCTATAGGGAGAGGCTGAATAGGCTGGGGCAGTTTTTTTTTTAGATTAGATTACTTACAGTGTGGAAACAGGCCCTTCGGCCCAACAAGTCCACACCGACCCACTGAAGCGCAACCCACCCATACCCCTACATTTGCCCCTTACCTAACACTACGGGCAATTTAGCATGGCCAATTCACCTGACCCGCACATCTTTGGACTGTGGGAGGAAACCGGAGCACCCGGAGGAAACCCACGCCGACACGGGGAGAACGTGCAAACTCCACACAGTCAGTCGCCTGAGGCTGGAATTGAACCTGGGTCTCAGGAGCTGTGAGGCAGCAGTGCTAACCACTGTGCCACCGTGCCACCCACGTTTTCCCTGAAGCATCAGTGGCTGAGGGGTGACCTCATAGAGGTTTATAAAATCATGAGGGGCATGGATAGGATAAATAGTCAAGGTCTTTTTTCCCTGCGGTAGGGGAGTCCAGAACTAGAGGGCATACGTTTATGTAAGCAAGCATGCAGGTATAGCAGGCAGTGAAGAAAGCTAATAGTATGCTGGCCTTCATAACAAGAGGGATTGAGTATGGAAGCAAAGAGGTCCTTCTGCAGCTGCACAAGGCCCTGGTGAGACCGCACCTGGAATATTGTGCACAGTTTTGGTCTCCAAATTTGAGGAAAGACATTCTGGCTATTGAGGGAGTGCAGTTTAGGTTGACGAGGTCAATTCCCGGAATGGTGGGACTATCTTACGCTGAAAGATTGGAGTGACTGGGCTTGTATACCCTTGAGTTTAGAAGGCTGAGAGGGGATCTGATTGAAATGTATGAGATTATGAAAGGATTGGACACTCTGGAGGCAGGAAGCATGTTTCCGCTGATGGGTGAGTCCCGAACCAGAGGACACAGTTTAAAAATAAGGGATAGGCCACTTAGAACAGAGTTGACGAGAAACTTCTTCACCCAGAGAGTGGTGGGTGTATGGAATGCTCTGCCCCAGAAGGCTGGGGAGGCCAAGTCTCTGGATACTTTCAAGAAAGAGTTGGATAGAGCTCTTAAGGATAGGAGAATTAAGGGTTATGGGGAAAAGGATGGAACAGGATAATGGGGTAAAAACAATGACTGCAGATGCTGGAAACCAGATTCTGGATCAGTGGTGCTGGAAGAGCACAGCAGTTCAGACAGCATCCAAGGTGCAGCAAAATCGACGTTTCGGGCAAAAGCCCTTCATCAGGAATAAAGGCAGAGAGCCTGAAGCATGGAGAGATAAGCTAGAGGAGGGTGGGGGTGGGGACAAAGTAGCATAGAGTACAATAGGTGAGTGGGGGAGGAGATAAAGGTGATAGATCAGGGAGGAGAGGGTGGAGTGGATAGGTGGAAAAGGAGTTGGGAAGGTAGGACAAGTCCGGACAAGTCATGGGGACAGTGTTGAGCTGGAAGTTTGGAACTAGGATGAGGTGGGGGAAGGGGAAATGAGGAAACTGTTGAAGTCCACATTGATGCCCTGGGGTTGAAGTGTTCCAAGGCGGAAGATGAGGCGTTCTTCCTCCAGGCGTCTGGTGGTGAGGGAGCGGTGGTGAAGGAGGCCCAGGACCTCTATGTCCTTGGCAGAGTGGGAGGGGGAGTTGAAATGTTGGGCCACAGGGCAGTGTGGTTGATTGGTGTGGGTGTCCCGGAGATGTTCCCTAAAGTGCTCTGCTAGGAGGCGTCCAGTCTCCCCAATGTAGAGGAGACCGCATTGGAAGCAACGGATACAATAAATGATATTGGTGGATGGGCAGGTAAAGCTTTGATGGATGTGGAAGGCTCCTTTAGGGCCTTGGATAGAGGTGAGGGAGGAGGTGTGGGCACAGGTTTTGCAATTCCTGCGGTGCCAGGGGAAGGCGCCAGGATGGGAGGGTGGGTCGTAGGGGAGCATGCACCTGACCAGGTAGCCACGGAGGGAACAGTCTTTGCGGAACTCAGAAAGAGGTGGGGAGGGAAATATATCCCTGGTGGTGGGGTCTCTTTGGAGGTGGAAGAAATGTCGGTAAAAATGGTGGAGCTGGCTCAAAGGGCAGAATAACCTACTCCTACACCTATTGTCTATTGTCTATTGTTTAAGTTGAGAGGAAAAAGATTTAAAAAGGACCTGAAGGTTTTTTGTTCATGCTGAGAGTGGTGGATGTGTGGAACAAGCTGCCAGAGGAAGTGGTGGAGGCTGGTAAAATTACAACATTTAAAAAGCATCAGGATGGGTATATGAATAGGAAGGGTTTAGAGGATATGGGCCAAGAGCTGGAATTAGGTTGGGAATTAGTTTGGGATATTTGGTTGGTGCGGAGAAGTTGGACTGAAGAGTCTGTTCTGTGTTCTACATCTCTATGACTCTATGACTCTCTAAGCAGAGACTCAGTGGGCCAAAGAGCCTTCATCTATGCTGCAAACCTCTATGACTCTATGACTAGACCTGTTTAAAGTCTCACAAATATCAATGTAGTAATGACTAGATAATCTAGTGATGCTGTTTGAAGGAAAATGCGATGTCCGAACATTGGAGAGAACACCCTGGCTGTTTTTTTGAATGGGAATATGAGATTTATTATATCTACCTGAAAAGACAGATGGTATCTTGGGTTAGCTTCTAATCTGAAATGCAGCACTCCTAACAATGCAGTAGTCCCTCAGTAGGGCACTGGAATGTGAGTTTAGATTAGGTGCTTAGAACTTTGGAGAAAAAGGTTGGACCAACTTAACTTGATAATGGCTATGAATAAGGATGAAGATAATTTCATTCCATCAATGCCAAAATCCAAATCTTTTGGGTGTTTTTCAAGTATTATTTTTGTCAGACAAAAATAAAATGAACTCCAAAGGGAAAATTAGACCAGGCTAAAAACAGAAACAGTAAATTCAATGAAAATCAGACAAATGTGATTGCGATCACTCAAGGAAGATAGTAAAGGCAGTTCAGGAAAAATTAAACAGAGGCTCTTGACAATTGGCACTACAGACAATGATATTGTCCCATCTAATAGCCGTTTTGGAAGAAAAATGGTTTTGGATTATTCAATCAAATGCTTGATCATTTGAAAGTAAAGTCAGAATAACTTCAGAGATGTTCTTTTTGCATTATATATCACATATCTTAGAAAGGTTATGTATAAACTCGAAATAGTAAACCTGCACCATCTGTAAAGAAATCTTTTTGTCTGTGACCAACCACATGTCACATAGCTCTGTTCCTTCTCTTTCCTCCTCCTTAACTGGACTCCAGTTTGATAACTTGCAGAAAATGGAATCTGCATACTTCCTCAAAGTCAAAAGGTCATGCTTTAAGCCCTGCTCCTGAGACTTGAGCCCACCAAGTAGGCTGAAGCACACAATGCTGTGATGAGGGAGTGTAGCACTGCTGCAGATGGTATCTTTCATTGATATTGAGCTCCTCTCCCCACCACCTCTCCCTCCCCCTCCCCCCCTCCCAACCCACCCCATCTGGATGATAGAGATATAACTTCATTTAGACAAGAGCCAGGGAGATCTCCCTGGATGTCCAGGCTAATATTAACCTCCATCAATCAACATCACTGATGACATTGTATGGCAACTGCTCTGCCCAGGATCACAAGAAACAGAGAGTAGTGAACACAGCTCAGTTCATTGCACAAGCCAACCTTCCAACCATTGACTCCATCGATAATTTTTGCTGCCTTGGGAAGGTAGCCAACATTATCAAAGACCCCTCCCACCCTGGTAATACTCTCTCCCACCCTCTTCCATGAGGCAAGAGATACAAAAGTTCAAACACGTGATTCAACAGGTTCAAGGACAGCTTCTTCCTCACTAGTATAGACCTGTGAATTGACCTCTCAAATTTTATATTTAATGCTGATGACATTGTTTGTGCACCTTCCCTGCAGCTGTAACATTGTATTCCTCACTGTGTTCTATTACCTTCATGCACGAATGGTATGATCTGCTGGTATTGCACACAAAACAAAACTTTTCATTGTACCTAGGTACATGTGACAATAATAAATGAAATGAAATCAAATCATAGCTATTTGTTCATTATCACAAGGCTGTTTATGCTATCCATGACCTATCACCTTAATGTCCAGGATAAATGTATGATGATCAATTGAGCTATTTTTTGTTTATGACAATAGCTTAGATTGAGGGAGTAAACATATGGTTGTTAAAGTCACAGATTTGACTATAAGACCATAAGATATAGAAGCAGGAATTAGGTGATTTGGCCCATCACCTCATCTTCCGCCTTGGGACCCTCCAACCACACGCGTTTAATGTGGATTTCACCAGTTTCTGCACTTCTCCTCCTCCCACCTTATGCCAGATCTAACCTTCTAACTCGGCACTGCCATCATAAGCTGTCTATCTTCCTTCCCATGAATCCACTCCCCCCTTCTCTCTGACCTATCACCTTTACCCCCACCTTCATCCACCTATTGCACTCTCAGCTACCTTCCCCCCAGCCCCACCCCCTCCCTCCCATTTATCTCTCCACCCTCATTCCTGATGAAGAGCTTATGCCTGAAACGTTGATTCTCCAACTCCTTGGATGCTGCCTGACCTGTTGTGCTTTTCCAGCTCCACATGCTCGACTGTGCAGTCCTCACTTTCTCCCATTCAGCCCATCTGCTCTGCCATTCAATCATGGCTGATTGACTGTTCAACCCCATTTTCCCATTTTCTTCCCATAATCTTTGATTATCTTGGCAATCAAAAACTTTTCTATTTCTATTTCAAATGTACTCAATGACCTGGCCTCCACAGTCTTCTCTTCCACAGATTCGCCACTCTCTGGATAAAGATGTTTCTCCATATCTCTGTTCTAAAGGGTCTTCCCTTAACCCTAGACTGTGCCCTTGGGTCCTCATCTCTCCTGCAAATGGAGACATTTGCCCATCTGAGCAGGCTGTTAAAACTCTAAGTTTCAATTAGATCCCCACCTTCATCCTTCTAACCTCCATTGAGTACAGTCCCAGAGTTCTCAAGTGTTCCTCATATGTTAAACCTTCCATTCCTGGGATCATTCTTGTGAACCTTCTCTAGACAAGCTCCAGGGCCAATACAACTTTCCTGAGATATGGGGCCCAAAATTGCGTACAATACACTAAATATGGTCTGACGAGAGCCTTATAGAGCTTCAGAAGTACCTCCCTGCTTTTATATTCTAGCCCTTTCGAGATGAATGACAATATTGTGTTTGCCTTCCTAATTACTGACTCAACCGGCAAGTTTACCTTTAAGAGAAACCTGAACTATGACTCCCAAGTCCCTTTGCACTTCAGATTTCTGAATTTTCTCCCCATTTAGAATATAGTCCATGCCTCTATTCTTTCTAGCAAAGAGCATGACCTTACATTTTCCCACATTGTCTTTCATCTGCCACTTCTTTCTTTGCCCACTCTCCTAACCTAAATCTGTCTGCAGCCTCCCTGCGTCCTCAATGCTACCGGCCCCTCCACCTATCTTTGCATCTTCTGCAAACTTAGCCAGAATGCCCTCAGTTCCTTCATCCAGATCATTAATTGATAAAGTGAAAAGTTGTGGTCCCAACTTGTGGAACACCACTACTTACCAGCTTCCATCTTGAGAAGGACCCTTTTATCCCCACTCTCTGCTTTCTGCCAGACAGCCAATCTTCTATCCATGCCAGCACCTTGCTTCGGACACCATGGGCCCTTATCTTACTCAACAGCTTCCTATGCGGCTCCTTATCAAAGGCCTTCTGAAAGTCCAGATAGATAACATCCATTGGCTGTCCTTAGGGTCTAATTTGCTTGTTACATCCTCAAAGAATTCTCACAGATTTGTCAGGCATGACCTCCCCTTGATGAAACCATGCTGACTTTGCCCTATTTAACCATGCACCTCCAAGTATTCTGAAATCTCATCCTTCACAATGGACTCCAAAATCATACCAACAACTGGGGTCAGCCTAATCACCTTATAAGTCTCCTGTCTTTTTCCTTACTCCTTTCTTAAACAGGGGGATTACATTAGCGATTTTCCAGTCCTCTGGGGCCCTCCCTGACTCCACTGATACCTGAAAGATCACTACTGAAGCCTCCACTATCTCTTCAGCTAGCTCCTTCTTTCTCTGCAGATGATATATATATATAGAGAGAGAGAGAGAGACAGGAGATTAAGTTGTAAGGAGGACAGAGTTACCAAAGAGCTAAAAGAAGGTTAAATGAGACGCCAAAAATTGGCAGATTGTGTATATGGAAAAATGTGAATTTGAGCACTTTGACATGAGTAATAGAAAAGTTTTGTAAGATATAATTTAATTTGAGAGACAGATTGTACAGCTCTGAAGTACCGTCAGATTTGTGTGTTGTCTTCCATAAATCACATAGAATCAGCAAGCAAGTGTAGGAATTGAAGTGAAATGGTGTTAGCAGAAGTTGAATGGAGGGCAAGTTTTGCTGCAGTTGTACAGTGTATTAGTTAAAATCACAGATGGAGTACTCTGGTTACTCTGCCAAAGATGAATTATGTTTGACTCAAAAAAAAAGTTAAAAATCAGACAACACCAGATCATAGTCCAACAGGTTTATTTGGAAGGACTAGCTTTCAAAGTGCTGCTGTTTCATCAGTGAGCTCTGAAAGCCAGTGCTTCCAAATAAACCTGTTGGACAGTAACCTGGTGTTGTGTAATTTTTAACTTTGTCAACCCAGTCCAACATCAGCTCCTCCACATCACAAAAATAACTCTTTCTCCCTCCATAGATATTGACAGACCAACTGATTTTCTTTGCATTGCTTTGATTATGGAGTACTGCGTTCAGTTTTGAACTCTTTACTTAAGAAAGGATATATTTGCATTGGAAGCAATTTGGGGAACAATCACTCAACTGACAAAGCAAAATATTGCAGATGCTGGAAATCTGAAACAAAGGCAGAGAATGCAGGAGAAACTCAGCAGGTCTGGCAGCACTCTGGAGAGAAAAATCCAGATAATACTTGCAGTTCCCTGTGACTTCTTCAAACTCAAAGCATCAACCGTGTTTCTCTCTTTGCAGATGCTGCCTGACCTGCCGAGTTTCTCTAGTCCTTTTTGTTTTTATTTCATTACAGTTACTCCTGCCATGAAAGATTAACAGAAATGATTGGGCATGCGTTGATTGAAGTTTAGAAGATTGAAAGATAGCCTAATTAAATCCTGAGAATAATTTACAAGGGCAGATTCTGGAAGTCTGTTTACCTTATAGGAGTGTCTAGCATGTGGGAATACAGTCTAAAAATAACATGTCTCCCATTTAAAATGGAAACTGGAAGAAATTTTACCTTTCAGTCTATAAAATTGTATTCCTTCGAGTAAAATGGAGGCAGAGCAATTGAATATTTTTGAGACTGAATTAGACAAATCCTTGATTGACGACAGAGTTAAAACATTTAGAATGAAGACAGGAAAGCACAATTGAAAACACAATCAGACCAGTCATGCTCCTAGAAGATAATAGAGCAGGCTTGAGGGACCAAATGGCCTGATTTGCAGGCTGGTATGGTGGTTCAGAGTAGCTGTTGGGAGCTACTTGCACATTGCAGCAAGGTCAGAGCAGAGGCTCCAGACCAAAGGTTCTGAGCAGTGAAGGAAGACTGTGCATCTCACAAAAAACGTGATTGTAGTCATTGTGAGTCAGCACATCACCAATAACTGGCCACCAACCATTGAGATCTTTTAAACAATAGTACCAGGAAGTTCCCATGTCAAATAAAGTCATGTACAGGTTTCCAGCCACATTCGATTAGCTGGGAAAGGGGGAGGCCATGCTCTCCAGGATCACAACATTTGTCACCAAAGAAACAAAACTTTTAAGACTTAAAATGTGGCACATTACAACTCTCCTGGATAAGTAGGATAATAATCCAGAGAGAAGAAACACACTTGTATCACATCAGCTGTCAAGATTCCAAATTGTAATCAAAGTGTTCTTTGTAAGGGAAAGGCACCTGAACCAACAAGAATGGAGGTACACAGTAGATTACAAGGAAAAGCTGGCAGTGACTGTCATGTCAACAGAATTGGAATAGGATCATGAATGCTTGACATATCTCTCCAATTGTATAAATAAAAACTTCATGGCACTTCACCTCCAGCTCAACTTTCATCACCAATATTGGCGCAATGATAATGTCACTAGGCTAATAATCCAGAACCCTGGTCTGGTGTCTGGCACTCGGTTTCCAATTCCACCATAAACCATGGTGAAAATTGAATTCAACAAAATGACAATCTTGGAAAAAAAAGCCAGATCAATGGCAATCGCTGCCAATTGTTGCAAAAATCCATCTGGGTCACTAATGTCCTTAAAGAAAGGAGACTGTTGTTCTTACCTGGTCTGGGCCTACATGTGACTCCAGACCCACAGCAATATGGTTGACTCTTACCTGTTGTCTGGGCAATTGGCCAAGACAGTGATGCCTACAGCCCATGAATAAATCAATAGAACATTTTAAGGGTAACTCACAGTGATCAACACTTATGTCCATTCCTTTGACTTTAATGAAGACGTTTAGCAAAAGTTCGATTGTGACCTTCATATAGAGTTCTCTTTGTCACCCCCAAAGAAGATCATTCACCCGGAAGATAGAGGTGTGACATGCCTACAATTCCTGGGGAGAAACCATTGGGAAAAACAATTGGAATCCTCCCACTAACTGAATGCATTCACGTTGACTTCAGTCTAGCTTCCTTCTGGAAATATAAATACATTATGGAAGTCAACCCAGATTAAAATATTGGCAGCTGCTGGAATATGTTGGCGACTGAGTCAAAGATCAAAGTGATGTTTGAATTAGCCCATCCCAATGGGACACTCAATCCTACTGAACAGATAGTCGGCTTGTTCAACCAATGATGAACATTACCAATGCACTAGACTCATCATTTCCAAAGGGTGCAGGTCAATGTCTCATTCTTAAAGCATCCATCTATTGGGAAAATTTCTAAAAGCAGCTCATGACCAATCTGGAAAATCTTGAAACACCCAGCACAATTCGACAAACATGGAATCAAAGAAAGTTTGACTCCTGCGTCGAGACATTGGGGTTGAGAATTATCATTACCAGGAGAAGTCATGAGAAAATGATGCTGAAATATGTGATCTCCTTGAACCAAAAGGAGCCTGATAAAACAATCCAAGGGAGTACATCAATAATTTCAATGGGTTGAGGCACTGCCAAACTCTTCAACTGTGCAAAATTGACAATGAAAACATACATATCAATTAGAACTGGTCAATATAACCATGCTTCATTTTGAAGGAGAGACTCTGGAATACATTGAGTGCTTGCTACTTCTTGGCTCTCATCTTTCTTCAAAAGCTGCTCATAATGAGGAAATCTAATGTTGGATCAATTGCACCAGCTCAGTCTTCTACAAACTATGGCAGTGACAACAAAGACCTTGACAAAGTAACAAGTGTCCTACTGTATAGAGCTGTTGTTGTCTCAACAGACTTGGACTGCAGTGAGACTCAGATTGTGAAAGATCAATAACATAATCATCTAACCAATGCCTCTATCACATTCTCTGAATTCAATGGGAGGGCTGATGAACAAACTCTTGTGTCCTTCTCAAAGCCAGGTCCACAAGCAGTCAGGCAGACATTCTTCACAAATAACCACAATTGACCAGACATCGTCTCCTACTGACTGAGCAGAGTCCTATACACCAACTCCTGCTTTCTCAACTCTCAAACAGCCCGCATTCTAGGAACAGGGCAGCAGTAGTAAAGCTCTCTTTGAAGTACAGCAGCATTGACATTAATGACCAGAAGGAGTTTGTTAGTAATCGCTCAAAATAACAACAATTTGTCTTTGAGGCTGCATCATGTTTGGAATCCAAACACCTCAAAGATGAGATAGAATGCTACAAGAGCGGGAACAGAGGAGAACTGAATTCAATGGCCTGGGTCCCATCCCTTCCTGTAACACTCTGACCCAATTGCCCAAGAATCTGTTGGTTGAGAATTGACCTGTTCAGCTACATAAAGTCCCACAACAGAAACTCACAGCCCTGAGTAGGCACCATAGAAATTTAAGAAAGATCTTTAGATAGCATCTTCCAAACCAATGATCAATGACATCTAGAAGGGCAAGGTCAAAAGTTGCACAATGTCAGGGTTACAGCCCAAAAGGTTTATTTGAAAATACAGGCTTTCAGAGCACTGCCCCTTCATCAGGTGCTCGCACTAGCACCTGAATAACTTGTAAGGCTCTGAAAGCTTGTTTTCAAATAAACCTGTTGGACTATAACCTAGTCTCATGTGATTTTCGATCTTGTCCAGAACAGTCCAACATCAGCACCTCCATATCACAGAAGGACAGGGACAGCAGATATATGGGAGCACAAGCCCCTGCAAGTTCCCTTCCAAGCCACTCACCATCCTGACTTGGTGCTATATCAGCATTCCTTCAGTGTTGCTGGGTCAAAATCCTGGAATTTCCTCCCTAAGGGCATTGTGGGTTTACCTTCGACACATGGACTGCAGCAGTTCAAGAAGGCAGTTCTGCACCATCTTCTTAAGGACAGCTAGGGACAGGCAACGAACACTGGACCACCCAGCGATACCCATGTCCCATGAATTCACGAAAAGGGTCCTTGATTGAGGGGATCCATTGACTTGTGGGAGGTTGCTGAGAATGAACAGCAGCCGTGTTTCTGAAGGTATAGCACTTCAAAATGTCTTCATTGGTTATGAAATGACTTGACACATTATGGCGTTTTGAAAGATATAACTGAACCATAATTGCTTCCTTTCATATAAGCTGTCAGTGCCTGTTCTACGCTGAAGATTGATACCAGAGATATGTAGGAAAAGGACAGAAAGGAGACACACAAACCCCCTTTGGATATATTTTTGTCTCATGAAACGTGTACTTTTGTATGAATTAGACAGATCCCAAAGAAATTTAGCAATGAACCACCTGCCAAGAAATATGTATTTTTGTTTCTTTTTACCCGATGACCCCTAACTACCACAAGATTTCATATCATGTAACTTTGAAAGCACAGTTTCAGCACATAAATTGTGCATTCGGTGTTTATCTAACACATTTCATTCTCTTCTGTGTTATTTTGCTGAAAGATGCATCATTTCTCTTTGCAAATTAATATCAAATTTTGCACTTCATGTAAAATGCTCACACCATTTTGGCAAGCTCAGTTCAGTATCTCTGAGCTCACACATCCAATTTGTAGACATTGCCATGTATCATCATTGATTGCCGACAACTGAATATAACTTTGCCTGTAAACTGAAATTTCGACTACCCACAAAAGCACTTTGTCGAAAATACCAGGAATTGTCCAGAACGCTTTTAAGCAGATCCAAGCAAATCATGACATCATTCCTGTGCAGTATATTACGAATGGAAACAAACGTGATATAGTACTTGGACGAATAAAACAACTTTATCCAATCCCTACAGTGTGGAAGCAGGCCATTCAGCCCATTGAGTTCATTCCACCTCTCCATCACACCCAGACCCACCACTATACCCTATCCCCATAAGCCGGCATTTCCCATGGCTAACAGACCTAACCTGTACAGCCCTGGACACTATGGTCAACTTAGCATGGCCAATCCACCGAACCTGTACACTTTTGGACTGTGGGAGGAAACCCATGCCAACTAGGGGAGAATGTTCAAGACAGATTGCATGCAAAAGTCCATACCTGCTTCAAGAAGACCATCATCACCCATGTACCTAAGAAAGCACATGCAACTGGCCTTAAGGACTACTGACTGGTGGCTCTGACCTCTATTATCATGAAGGGCTTCATGAGGCTGGTCATGGCCCACATTAACTCCAGTCTCCCAGCCTGCCTTGATCTCCTGCCATTTGTCTACCAACGTAACAGGTCCACAGCAGATGCCACTTCTCTAGCCTTGCACTCATCCCTGGAACACTTGAACAGCAAGGATACATCTGGCTCTGCTTATCGACTCCAGGTCCACCTTCGACACCATTACCTCCTCCAGACTGATTTCAAAACGTGATATAGTACTTGGACGAATAAAACAACTTTATCAAATCCCTACAGTGTGGAAGCAGGCCATTCAGCCCATTGAGTTCATTCCACCTCTCCGAAGACCATCACACCCAGACCCACCACTATACCCTATCTCTGTAAGCCGGTATTTCCCATGGCTAACAGACCTAACTTGTACAGCCCTGGACACTACGGTCAACTTAGCATGGCCAATCCACCGAACCTGTACACTTTTGGATTGTGGGAGAAAACCCGTGCCGACTAGGGGAGAATCAAGGGATCCTTTCATATCCATCACAAATTCACCTGTACCTCCACACACATCATTTACTGCATCCGCTGCACCCGATGTGGCCTCCTCTATGTTGGGAAGACAGGCCGCCTACTTGCAGAACATTTCAGAGAACACTCTGAGACACCCAGACCAATCAACCCAACCACCCTGTGGCTCAACACTTCAACTCCCCCTCCCAGTCCACCAAGGACATGCAGGTCCTTGGACTCCTCCATCGCCAGACCACAGCAACACGACGGCTGGAGGAAGAGCGCCTCATCTTCCGCCTAGGAACCCTCCAACCACAAGGGATGAACTCAGATTTTTGCAGTTTCCTCATTTCCCCTCCCCCCACCTTGTCTCAGTCCCAACCCTCGAACTCAGCACCGCCCTCCTAACCTGCAATCTTCTTCCTGACCTCTCCGCCTCCACCCCACTCCGGCCTATCACCATCACTTTAACCTCCTTCCACCTATCGCATTTCCAACGCCCCTGCCCCAAGTCCCTCCTCCCTACATTTTATCTTAGCCTGCTTGGCACACTCTCCTCATTCCTGAAGAAGGGCTCATGCCCGAAACGTCAATTCTCCTGTTCCTTGGATGCTGCCTGACCTGCTGCGCTTTTCCAACAACACATTTTCAGCTCTGATCTTAAAACTCCAAGACTTTGGTCTTGGCTGCACCCCCTGCAACTGGTTCCATTGCTTCCTGACCCACAGACCGCAATAAGTGAGGATAGGTAACATCTCCTCCACAATAATACTCAACACTGGAGCCCTCCAAGTATGCATTCTCAACCCCCTACTGCACTCCCTGTACACCCATAACTGTGTTACCAAATTCTGAACAAACACCGTCTGCAAGTTTGCTGACAACGCCACCATGGTAGGACGGATATCAAACAATGATGAGTCAGCTTACAAAGGAGATACAGAGCTTGGTGTTGTGGTGCAATGAGAGCACGCTCTCTTTTGATGTTGGCAAAACTAAAGAACTGATCATTGAGTTCAGAAAGAATGGAGGAGAACACACCTCCATCTACTTCAATGGAACTGAGGTTGAGAGAGTGGAGAGCGTCAAGTTCCTCGAAGTGATGATAACTGACGACCTGTAGATGTGACGGTCAAGAAGGCACAATGCCTCTTCTTCCTCGGGTAGCTCAGGGCATTCAGCATTTTCATAAGGACTCTCACCAAGTTTTACAGATGCACCATAGAAAGCATACAGTCTGGGTGCATAATGGCCTGGTACAACAACTGCTCTGCCCAGGACTAGAAGAAACTACAGAAGGTTGTGGGTACAGTCCAGACCATCATGGGAGCCAACCTTCCAGCCATGGACTCCTTTTACATTGTGGAAAGGCTATCAACATCATCAAAGACCCCTCCCACTCTAGTAATGCTCTGCTACAAGCTCTTCCATCAGGCAGAGTTTACCGACTCTTGAACACTCGCATCAACACGTTCAAGAATAGCTTCTTCCTCGCTGTTATTAGACTGATGAATGGACTCTCTAACTTCATAAAATGCTAAAAATCACACAACACCAGGTTATAGTCCAACAGGTTTAATTGGAAGCACACTAGCTTTCGGAGCAACGCTCCTTCATCAGGTGATAGTGGAGGGCTCTATCGTAATACAGAATTTATAGCAAAAATTTACAGTGTCATGTAACTGTAATTACACATTGAAAAATTGATTGTCTGTTAAGCCTTTCATCTGCTAGTTTCAGTGGTAGTTTCACTTCTTTCATGTGTAAATCACAAAACTTTTTTAAAAAAGTTGCATTCTCGGGTGAGCTGTTAACAATGGTGATAGCTAGACAATATGTTGAAGATGTTAGCCCCCTGTGTTCTCTGTCTATGCCATGATGTTTAGATTGATTCTAATCTAAAAAGTGAGATAACAGAGTTTTACAACCTCAAAAACTGCATGAATTTATGTAAAACTCCGTTGTCTCACTTTTTAGATTAGAATCAATCTAAACATCAGGTCATAGACAGAGAACACAGGGGGCTAAAACATCTTCAACATATTGTCTAGCTATCACCATTGTTAGCAGCTAACTCGAGAATGCAACTTTTATAAAAAAAGGTTTTGTGATTTACACATGAAAGAAGTGAAACTATCACTGTATTCTAACAGATGAAAGGCTTAACAGACAATCAATTTTTCAATGTATAATTTCAGTTACATCACACTGTAAATTTTTGCGATAAATTCTGTGTTACGATCGAGTCCTCCACTATCACCTGATGAAGGAGCGTCACTCCGAAAGCTAGTGTGCTTCCAATTAAACCTGTTGGACTATAACCTGGTGTTGTGTGATTTTTAACTTTGTACACCCCAATCCAACACTGGCATCTCCAAATCATTCATAAAATACTGATCTTATTAATGTTGATCTTGCCTTACTCTGTCCAAGATACTTTCACCCTATGATCTGTATGACCTTACTTACTATGATCTGCCTGTACTGCTCACCAACGAAGCTTTTCACTGTACTCAGGTACACCTGGCAATTAATCAAATCAACTAATCAATCAACCAAGCCAAGGGTGAGAATTGAAGTCAGGGCTTTGGTGCTAACCACATAGCATCATGATGCCCTAATTTCCTATCTTGTAATGTTTTGCCATTCTTTCATCGTTCAGGTAAATACTGATATTTATTCGGGTTTTTCACTTTACACATTTGAGTCAGGTGATCTGCTGTTGTTCTCCAGTCCAGAAAATTTTGAAACAGAGAAATGGTTTGGTTTGAAGCATTCTGCATTCGAGAGGTTATGGTGATGAAAAGAATATCACTTTACTTGTGCAAGTGCACATAAATTATCTTGTGTTAATTTATGAAATATACCTCTCATGTTTCTGAATGAAAACAGAATAAAAAGAACGAGACTTGTATTTATATAGCAGCTTTCACAAGTTCAGCATGTGCCTAAACACTTTATGTTCAAATAAATACTTTATTTTTTAATTGTTCCTTTTTTTTGAGACTATCTCTGCTAAAACACTCTCTGTACGTATTTGTAAAATGTATATGCTCTATACTAGTATTGCTGCTGACATCATTCCATGCTGTTCACTTATACTAATTGTGCTTATTTGTGTGTTGCTGCATTTTTTGGGTGTGTCAGAAGACACAGCTCACTTCTACAAAGTCAAGAAATGTAGCACACACGTCTATCTACAATGCACGAGTCAGGAATGGGAAGAAACACCACCCACTTGCCTGGGACGAGTGCAGATCCAAAAATACTCAAGCAGCTTGACACCATCCCAAAACACAGCAGCCCAACTGATTGGCACCACATCCACAAACATCCACTCCCTCCATCACTGATGCTCAATAGCAGTAGTATGTACCATCTACAAGATGCACTGCAGAAATTTATTAAAGATACTTAGTCAGCACCTTCCACCTGACCACTTCGATCTAGAAGGACACAGGCAGCAGGTACATGGGAACACCATTATCTGCAAGTTACCCGCAGCTGCACTCCATCCTGACTTGGAAATAGATCACCACTCCTTCAGTGTTGCTGGGTCAAAATCCTTTAAGTCCCTACCAGCATTGTGGTCAACCTACAGTACATGGAATGCAGTGGTTCAGGAAGACAGCTCACTACCATCTCCTCAAGGGCAACTGGGACTGGGTAATAAATGCTGGCTTAGCCAGTGACACCCACATCTCAGAAATGATTAAAAAAAGAAGACTGAAATCCAACAAATGACAATGGAATCATGATCCATTGACACATTTTGCAGGTCATTTGTTGAGGAAAAAATATTAACTATGGTGCTGGGGAAAACTTAATCTCTAATTTCTTTTATCAATTGGGTTTGGGCATCAGTTTCAAGGTCAGCATCTGTTGTCCATTTCTAAACACCCTCAAAATCAGGGCAGTTAATAATCAACCACATTGTTGGATCTGGAGTCACATGAGGCTAATGAAGGACTTTTGCCCAAAATATCACTTTTCCTGCTCCGCAGATGTTGCCTGACTTGCTGTGCTTTTCCAGCACTATTCTAATCTTGATGCTAATCTCCAGCATCTGCAGTAACCACTTCTGCCCTGGAATCTCTGTTCCACCAGTCCAGCGACATGACCACATTCCCATTATACAATCACCTTTGAATTAGTGCTTCAGGACTTTTTATGTCCAATTGAAGGACAGACTGATTGTATGTTATCAATTATCTCCCTGGAAATTAACATATTTTATAATGATTTACATCTTGGGTAGTGTACTGGGAGTGTCAGCCTGGATTTTCTGCTCAAGTCTCTGATTGATCTCTCAAACCCACAAACATATGATTCAGAGGTGAAAGTGTTGTGTACTGAGTCAGGTCAGGCACCCAATTTGCCGAATTCAAAGTTTCAGAAAAATGATGCTGATCTCAAAAATAATGCAATTTTGAATATTTTTAAAATTTGTTTTTATCACTATCAGTTGTCAGCCCATGATACTCTGAAAAGTTGTCAGCAGCAGGCAGGTGGGACGAGCTTATTTCAGCATGGACTGGTTGTACCGAAGGGTCTGTTTCTGTGCTGTATGACTCTATGATTAACTTTAGTGTTAAAGAGGTCTTATTTTGGTTTACCATGCCGATATGGATTATAGTTTTTCCTACCATTACTTTTATTCAAAACAATTCTGCAATTGTCTCCTAACAGTAGTTAAAACTCACACAACACTAGGTTATAGTCCAACGGGTTTATTTGGAAGCACAAGCTTTTGGAGCGCTGTTCCTTCATCAGGTAACTAGTGGGGCAAGATTTATAGACACAGAATTTATAGAAAATGATCAAAGTGTCGGACAATGGATTTGATGTAATGAACAAACTAAGATTGCTGTTAAGTGTGTGTGCGTGTGTGTGTGTGCGTGTGTGTGCGCGTTTGTGTGTGTGCGTGTCTGAGAGAGAGCATGTGCATGAGAGAGGGTCTGTGTGAGTGTGTGAGTGGGTTATAGTGCATGTGTATAAGTGTAATGGGGTCACTAGTAGTGTAAAAAATTAGGTCTGCAGATGCTGGAGATCACAGCTGAAAATGTGTTGCTGGTTAAAGCACAGCAGGTTAGGCAGCATCCAAGGAATAGGAAATTCGACGTTTCGGGCATAAGCCCTTCATCAGGAATCCTAGTAGTGTGGCATGAACCCAAGATCCTAGTTGAGGCCATTCTGATGGGTACCGAACGTGGCTATCAGCCTCTGCTCGGTGACTGTGCGTTGGTGACTGTCCTGGGCAATCGTACATTGGTGAGACCAAGCAAATGTTACAACAACAGATGAATGGACACCGTGCAACAATCAAGAAGCAGGGGTGTTCTCTCCCAGTCAGAGAACACTTCAGCGGTCAGGGACATTCAACCTCAGTCCTTTGGGTGACCATCCTCCAAGGCGGACTTCAGAATATGCAACAATGCAGAGTGGCCGAACAGAGACTGATAGCCAAGTTCGGTAGCCATGAGGATGGCCTCAACCGGAATCTTGGATTCGTGTCACAGAACAGGTTCAATACATTGCATCAATATTATGACACTTTGATCTTATACTGTAAATTGCGTGCCCTTTGATCCTGTCCCACTAGCTACCTGACGAAGGAGCAGCGCTCCGAAAGTTAATGCTTCCAAATAAACCTGTTGGATTATAACCTGGTGTTGTGTGATTTTTAACTTTGTCAACACCAGTACCTCTACATTATCACTCCTATTACTATAAATTAATTCAGCTTCACTATTTGCTTGCAATGAATTCCAAACACTTGTTTGCAGGAAATCTATTTTTTTCTTCCTCATTTAAATTTCAAGCACTGATCTGAGCTCATGCATTTTTGCTTGACTCAAATTTGACGTTGAAAATACCACAGTACAGTCCCTTAATCCATATATACAAACCATTTCTTCCTGAAGTTACAACTAGTATTGAATACTTTGATGTTATGTTTAATGGATAGAGGCATTTCACATGTATGTAGCAAGTATCTTACATGTAGCAATTTCCACATTTTTGAGATTGCTCAGGAAGGTTACACTGCATGGAGTCCAGGGGGAGCTAGCAAACTGAATACATAATTAGCTTGATTGTAGGAAGCAGAGGGTAGTAGTAGAAGGATGTTTCTCAGCCTGTGAACAGTGGTGTGCCTCATGGGTTGGTGCTCTCATGATCTTATACATTTCTATAAGATCCCCCTCTGTCTCCTATGCTTATAAGTAAAAGCTCCTACCTGGTCCAACCTCTCTCTATTACTCAGATCCTTGAGTTCCTGGCAACATCCTTGTAAATTTCTTCTGCACTCTTTCTAGTTTAATGACACCCTTCCTATAGCAAGGTGACCAAAACCGAACACTATACTCCAGGTGTGACCTCACCAATGTCCTGTACAACTGCAACATAACTACGCAACTTCTATATTCAATGCCTTGACTGATGAAGGCCAATGTGCCAAAAGCCTTGCTCATTGTCCTGTGAATACACTCAGTCTTTTTCCCAGGGTTGGGGAATCAGGGACTAGAGGGCACCAGTTTAAGGTTAGAGGGGAAAGAATAAAAGGGAACCTGACTCGCAATGTTTTTACACAGAGACTAGTACACATATGGAATGAGCTGCCAGAGGAAGTAGTTGAGGTGGGTATATTAACAATGTTTCAAGGGCATTTGGACAAATACATGGATAGGAAAGGATTAGAAGGATACGGACCAAGTGCAGGGAAATGGGGTTGGAGTGCATGAACATGATCGGCATGGACCAGTTTGGGCCGAAGGGCCTGTCTCTGAGCTGTAGGACTCTAAGACTCTCTATTTTGTAGACTCATTTATCAAGGAAATCATCTTGCCACATTTACCACACAAATCACTCTTGTATTCTCCTTTATCTTCCCTATTCTGGTGTGCCAGCTATCGATTTTCATGATTCTTAACATAACATTGTTACCATCATCCCACTTTGCCAAAACAAGGCAGTTTAACAGATCATTCACTTAAGCGAAGTACATTGCAACTTGATGTGGGAATAAAACAGAGCTGCTGGGTTTCCCAACATGACCGCAGCTGTTGCGTTTTGAAGTATTGCATTGGGAACAAAGCACTTTGAAACATTTCTGAGAGAGATGATGTAAAAATGAAAGCTCTGCTTTTTTCCTTTTCAGCTACTACAACACCATTTCACACAAAGTTGCTCAAAACGATTGACACTTGCAGTCAGGCAGCACTTTTAACACCAGATAGCATTCTGAGGTGCTTCATCAGAATCATTATTCACAATGGGTGCAGAGAGTATAGAAAGTAACATTAGTAGGAATCACCAAAAGCTTGGTCAAAGAGGTAAAGCATCTGTAAGAGGGAATGTGTAATGGACAGGGTTGCAACATGGTATTTTTAAGATTACTATGCTAGAACTGTAACTTTGGTGTAAAATTAAGGGAGTCAAATGATCTGTTCTGAGGTTGACTTGACATCAGAAGCTGTCTAGGAGAAAGTGAGGACTGCAGACATCAATGACATCAGGCCTGGGTGACATAGCTGTCACAGATTGATGGAGGCTAACTTGTTTTACCTGTTTTGCAAACACGGTATAACATGTTCACGCTTGTAAACAATGAAATACCTACTTGTTCATAACAGATAGACTGCCAGTCTCCAAAGTACTAGGACAATGTTGAGAATGTCAGGTTGTTAAGAGTTATGCTTTACAATCCCCACTTACATCCAACATAATAGACAGCTGAGGTCCTCAGCCATAGCTCATCAACATGACTGCATGAATATAGGGTCAATGCAATTCCTTGTGGAAGGGGTTTTGAGTCTGTCACCCCTGAGTGAGAAGGTTATGAGTTTGAATCTCTTTTACAGGATTTGAGCCCAGGGATCAATGTTGACTCAAACAATGTTGTTGTTTTAGATTGTTGTTATTTTGCTGCAGTGTCCTACCTGGGAGGGGATCGAACTTGCTTATGGTTTATTGAAAAAAGCTCAGAATTGGATTTGAGAGGGGAATATGCAGAGTAGAGTCTTAGAGATGTACAGCAAGAACAAGATTCCAACACATCCACACTGACCAGATATCCTAAATTAATCTAGTCCCATTTGCCATCACTTAGCCCATATCTCTTTTAAACCCTTCCAATTCATATACCCATCCAGATTCCTTTTAAATGCTGCAATGGTACCAGCCTCCATCACTTCCTCTGGCAGCTCATTCCAAACACATGAAAAATTTGTCCCTTAGGTCCCTTTCATACCTTTCCCCTCTCACCTTAAACCAATGCCCTCTAGTTCTGGCCTCCCCCACCCTGGGGAAAGACCTTGTCTATTTATCCTATCCATGCCACTCATTATTTTATAAACCTCTATAAAATCATCCTTCAGCTTCCCATGCTTGAAAGGAAACAGTCCCAGCCTATTGATTGGATATGGGCATGACTGATGAGGGCTATATTTGTTTCCCATTCCTACTCCTTCCAAGATATAAGTGACTTGCTGATCCATTTCAGAGGGCAGTTAAAATTCAAACACATTGCTCTGATTTTGGAGTCAGACACAGGTCAGTCCATGTATGGAAAGCACATTTTCTTTCCTGAACAACGTTAGTGAATCAGTGGATTTTTATAGCAATTAAGAATATTCCATGCTTGCATTTTTAACCCCAGATGTATTAATTATGTGTCATTATAGATTATGCATCTATGTTCCCCAAATATTAGTTTGTACCACTAATTCATGAGACCAATATAATTCCCATGACTCCACCAAGTCCCTTTATGTCAGTGACAAAGGAAGGCTGGCAGCATCAGGGAGAGACAAAAAAAAATTGCAGATGCTGGAATCCAAAGTAGACAAACTAGAGGTTGGAAGAACACAGCAAGCCAGGCAGCATCAGGACGTGTAGCAGTCAACGTTTCAGGTGTAACCCTTCTTCAGGACTGAAGAATAGTTCCAAAGCCTTGATTTCTCCACCTTCTGATGCTGCCTGGATCAGGAAGAGAGCTCCTAAAAGGTAAAGTTACCATAGACCCAGCAGACCACACGGTTGCTCTCTTATTAGAGCGAGATAATTGCTGGTGGCATAGTTTGAAGCTCTCCAAACCTCAGGTGAGGGTAAATGGTGAAATGAAATATTCTTCCTGGTAACCTCATCTAGTGCAGGAATTGAGCACATGCATCAGGTGGATCTTGTTAGCGATGAAGTGCTTGATTGGTGTTGTCAACCTGGGTCAATTAGAGAAGCGGTGGCTGACCAATGTAACCAGGCGATTAGAATCTGCTTTTAAAAAGTAACTAGGAGATTAGAATCTCCTCAGTTGAGGACTGACTCTGAGATGACTGGCCACAGCCAGTGTGTTACAGTCGTGAAAACGTTCACTTGGACTGAGACATTGCCTTCCTAAATAACATATAAGAAAAAAATATAACCAGGAGATAAGATTCCGCTATAAAAAAAGTAATCAGAAGGTTCAAATCTCCTCAGTTGAGAATTGACTTCAGGCTGGTTGATCACAGCTAGTGTACTGAGCACTAATAATTAAAGGGTGGATTGGTAATGGGACCCAGCCAGAGTACAATTATTTCTGGAAGTTAAGTGCAAAAAAAACAGGAGATGAGGATATCCTCAGTTCAGGTGACAGACTCAGCCAATGTAATTGTGCATGAGTAAATAAAAGGTGACTTGGTGACTGGATACCAGCCTCTGTGCAATTCTTTCAATATCTGCTCTTATTAAATGAGGACACTCCCAATCTATGAGAATTGATACAAATTGGCCAATGATAGTTGGAAACAGAGAAAAAAAAAACAGGGATTTGTTTCAACATACACAGGATGAAGGCACCTCTACCTCGGGCCAACATTCATCAGTCACCCCTTAATTGCCCAGAGAGCGCTTGAGCGTCAAATATATTGCTGGTCACATATCAGCCAGACCAGATAAGGACAGCAGTTTCCTTTCTTGAAAGAGATTACAACCAGGAATTAGAATCTGCTTAATCAAAATGTCCAGGAGGTTAGAATCTCCTCAGTAGAGGATTGACTCTGCAATAGTGACTGTGCATTAGTGAATAAAGGGTGACTTGGTGAAGGGACCTTGCCTCTGTGTAGTTATTGCATAAAGACCAAGCACTTGTTTCAAGAACACTGGAAAATATATCGAAAAGTAACTTTCTTTTTGGGGAGGTTGCTCTAAAAGTGAAATTGGAAATAGCTATTTGATATGACTGTTCTCAACTTTTACTGAAAACAGATACATTTTGTCAAAACTTTTCATCTTGCTCTCTTCAAGATGACGATTCTCAAGAATACCAATTCAAGGGAAAACCAGCTTTAAAACTGCAAGAGTAAAGCAATTAGTTGAACCAGTCGAGTTTTTATGAAACTCAGGGCATGGTCATTATTTTTGAAGCAAGCTTTATTAGTTCCAGAGTCATTATTTAGATTTAAATCCCACCAGTTGTTCTCATGGCGTTTGAATCCATATCCCCAGATCATTGGCTGGGACATTGTCAGAAGAGGCACGTGAAAGAAACAGCTGTAGAGGTTAATGCATCTTGATGTGGGAGAGGAGCATTCACCAAGCAAGTTGGCAAACTAATTGCACTCAGTACTTAAAAGTCCATTATTAAGTATGCAATCCAATTACTCAAACATATAGAGCATGACACTGGTGTTGATTCCACATGTGCCTAGTCGGTAAACAATTCATTACAGAAACTGATCACAAACCATAGCGCAGAATTTGATGAAAGCCACTTCCAAGCATATTAATGACACTGACACACTTTTAGTCATACACATCGATGTCTGTTGCAAACAGGGAGGCCAAGTGACTATTTGAGACATGCTGAGGGGGTTATCAAATTGGAAAATGCTTGTAGTTTGCTTGCTGCAACTGCAAATATCACAGAATCATTACAGTGTGGAAGCAGGCCATTCAACCTATTGAGTCCACACTGGCCCTGTGAAGATGACCCACCCAATCCCTGGCCAATCCATCAGCCTGCACATCTTTCTTCTGTGGGAGGAAATCAGTGCACTCAATGAAAACCTACGCAGACGTGGTGCAAACTCCACACACACACAGTCACCCAAGGGTGGAGTCAAACCCAGATCCTTGGCACTGTGAGGCAACAATAATAACCACTGAGCCACCCTGCCACCCTTGTGGACAGCATGGACATGAAGAATGACTTTGAAGGGCAGGTGGTGGCCTAGTGTTATTACAACTGGGCTATTAATCTAAAGAGTAAAAAGTGAGGTCTGCAGATGCTGGAGATCAGAGCTGAAAATGTGTTGCTGGTTAAAGCACAGCAGGTTAGGCAGCATCCAAGGAACAGGAAATTTGACGTTTCGGGCCAGAGCCCTTCATCAGGAATGAGGAGAATGTGCCAGGCAGGCTAAGATAAAAGGTAGGGAGGAGGGACTTGGGGGAGGGGCGATGGAGATGTGATAGGTGGAAGGAGGTCAAGGTGAGGGTGATAGGTTGGAGTGGGGCGGGGGCGGAGAGGTCAGGAAGAAGATTGCAGGTTAGGAGGGCGGTGCTGAGTTGAGGGAACCAGGAGAAAACTGGAGCACCCAGAGGAAACCCACACAGACACAGGCAGAATGTGCAAACTCCACACAGACAGCTGCTCGAGGCTGGAATTGAACCAGGGTCCCTAGTGCTATGAGGCAGCAGTGCTAACCACTGAGCCACCGTGAACTGGAGAAAACTGGAGCACCCAGAGGGGACCCACACAGACACAGGCAGAATGTGCAAACTCCACACAGATACCTGCTCGAGGCTGGAATTGAACCAGGGTCCCTAGTGCTATGAGGCAGCAGTGCTAACCACTGAGCCACCGTGAACAGAAGACCCAGATAATGTGCTGGGGCCCAGGTTTGAATCCTGCCAGAGCAAATGCTAGAATGTGAATTCAATTCAAATCTGGAATTGAAAGTCTAACAGTAACCATGAGCCCATTGCTAATTGTCAGAAAAAGCCCATCTGGTTCATTAATGTCTTTAGGGAAGGGATTATCTATCCTTATCTGGGCTGGACCACACGTAACTCCATGCATTTAGCAATGTGGTTGACTCATAACTGCCCTCTGGGCAACAAATGACCTGGTCAACAATATCCTGGTTGGTGAATGGATAAAAGAAATATGTACCCAAGGTATTCCAGAGTCATTCCAGAGAGTTATTGTAGAAGGTGGGACTGATATGATCAAGAGGTACTAGACATTAGCAAAGGGCCAAGCAAAGATAAATGAGGTCTTTCATGAGCTGAGACTTTTAAAAGGAAGCAAGTGTAAGGTACCTGAAGCTGTTTGTCAGGCTACATTGTGACAGGTACAACAGGGGTAGAGAGTATGGGAGCGTACATTGGCCAGGGATCAACAATAATATCAAGGAGGTGGTATGGATGCGTGAGAGTGGTCAAAGGCACTAACCACGTCCATGCAAAGAACCCAGTACAGTGGGATTGTCCAATAAAGAGAGGTTCAGTAGATTGGCTTTGTAACCATTGGAATTCAAAAAAAAAGTGACCTTATTGAAACGTACAAGATTTTGAGGGATTCTCTAGATTGGCAGAGCAGATGCAGAAAGATTATTTCCTCCTGTTGGAGAGTCTAAGACCAGAGGACTTTATCTCACAATATAGGGTCACACATTTAAAATAGGCTGAGGAAGAATTTCTTCTCTCAGAGAGTAGTGAATCAGTGGAATTTGCTACTGTGGTAAGCTGTTGAGGCTGGATCATTAAGTAAATTGAAGACTGAGATAGACAGATTTTTGATCAGTAAGGGAATCAAGTGCTAGAGGGACAAGGCAGGAAAGTGGAGTTGAGGATTATCAGATTTGCCATGATCTCAGTGAATGGGGGAGCAGGCTGGATGGGCCGAATGGCCTACTTTGGTTGCATATGGTCTTACCCTCTACAACCTCATGTGATACCCTTGCTTCAAAGGCTCAACATTTTATTTACCATCCATTTTTTTTTCTAGTCACCACTTTTCCCAGTTTCTAGTCATCAGGAAACTGTGACGGACAGAATTCAACAGTGACAGACTGAAAGAGCACAAAATATGATCTGCTTGGTACAAGCTCGAGGGCCTAATTGGCCTATTTCTGTTTGCATGTTGCTATGTTCCTATGCGCCTGCAGAGCTCATATCTGACAGTAGGATACAATGTAGAGGCAGAAATTTCAGAGACGTGTGTTAAAGGAAGCATAACCCATATGACAGCTTTACCACAATATCTCAGGTTCCATAGTCTACTAAGTGAACAGCTCATACTTTTAATCACGAACTGCAGGATGTTAAAACAAGATCTCCATATTGCCACACTATATTTAAGAACAACACCTTTAGATATGGACTACCATCTGTAGAGGAAATCATGCTCAGAAAACAGCATAGGATAACCTAGCCAAGTCATCACCTCTCCAAATTCTCAGTAATATAGAACACATTCTTGAAAAAACTAAAATGAATGGGAATGGCATATGATTGACAACAAGTGTGGAGTGTTTAGCATGCAGGTAAAGCAGAAGATCTGTGTCATAATTCTTCCCAGGAACCTGGTCACTCTTGGAAGTTTCCTGACTACACGGGGAGCTTCGACACAATGAGGTCACAGCAATTAATAAGGAAGCATTAAAGAGAAACAGAAGCCAACTCAGGGAATTATGCAGTTGCATAATACTGACCCACTCCAACTGCATTGAAAACGCAGCTAGACTTGGAAAGCGGAATTGTGGCAGGCCACCATGAAATCAATCAGCCCTCCACCAATAGGCATGATGCAAAAAGTCAAGTACACGTAAGTGAAAAGCTCAGGAAGAATATACGATTTTGGGATGTGGGAAGATTGTTAGACCCTAAGATATTATATTAGCTCTTAAACTCTTACAGGATTGAAATCCATCACTCTTAAACAGAAATGTAATTGTCATGAATTTGGAAATTGCGATCAGAAGGGCTTTAGTGAATTTTTGTTTTAGATACAGTCCATCTCATAGATGGTACACTCTGCTGTTACTGTCAGTGGTAGAAGGAGCTGGCACCTGTTGGTAAATATTGGTTAGATATGTTGCCAATCAAGTGGGTCACTTTGCCTGGAAGGTGTTGAGCTTCTTGTGTATTGTTGGAGGTGCACCTGCACAGGCAAGTGGGGATAATACATCACTGGCAGTCTCACTAACCTCTAAGCTACTCTTGTAGTCACAATATCTATATGGCTGGTCCAGTTCAATTTACGGGCAATTGTAACCCAGAATGTTGATATCGGAGGATTCACTGATGGCAATACCACTGAACATCAAGGAGCAATAGTTAGATTCTGTCTTGCCCATTGCCTGGCATTTTTATGGAATGATGGTTACTTGGCATTTGACAGATCAAACTACTTCAGAGTCTTTCAAGATTGTGAGGTTCCCTGCCTCAGCTATCCTCCAAGGTTCCCATTTGCATTCCGGATTCCCACCATTTTCTGGATGAAAAAGCTTTTCCTCAATTCCCCAGTAAACATCTTGCCTTTCACTTTATAATGATGCACTGATGTTATTGGTCTTCAAACAAAAGTCACTGGCTTTCTAAATAACTCACAATGAAAAGATGGTCAATTATATCCTTCCGTGGGCTGGAGGCAAGGCATCCCACTTACTTAACAGCTAACGGCTGAAACTCAGACAAAATTTTGAAAGATTCGGTATCCACCTCCATCAATGCACTGGATTAATTGATATGAAATAAAGGCCTCAGACAGGAGTTAGATGAGCTTACTGAAACCTTTGCAGCAAGACTGAAAAATGCAGGCATTAAGGACACAGATGAAAGGCTAATAGATCAATTGATTCAGAGTTCTGCAGATTCCAAAGTGCAGAAAACGCTAATCGGAAATGACAAGTTCACGATTTCTTGGGCTGTAAACACTGCCAGAGCACATGAAGCCAGAAGCAGATGGAGTAGCTGACTCGCCAAACAGCTAGCCTTCAGCATAGTCAAGTCAAAGGCAGCAGGCATGATGCATTCAACCAACAACAGATGAATATGTACTAAAGCAAGAGAAAGATTTGCAGAAGCTCCAGACGGTCACATGAATTTACAGACAGCCAGAAATGGAAACAGTCTGCAGAACATGTCAAAGGGATTTTGAAACAGAATATGTAGTGAGGAGGAAGGTGGTTGCAGATGAGTTATTGGAGCAACAGAACAAATGGGTACAAAGAAACTCATACAACCAGAGGATATAAGATGATGCCCACATCATGAATCTGAAGAAGATTGATCCTGGAGCATGGAGTAACATGATCCCTGCTCAGAGGACCCTCCAGAAAATTTGGAAGATAGTGATGATCCGAATAAAGATGGTCTGAAGGTGAACACTGCCATGCTAACAGGGGAGTGAGATTCAACTGTTAGCAGCAGACCCGATCAGAGGAACACACAAAGGTTAAAGAAGTTAACCTCACACATTCATAGAGATGTACAGCACGGGCACAGACTCTTCAGTCAAACTTGTCCATGCCAACTAGATATCCTAACCTAATCTAGTTCCTTTTGCCAGCATTTGGCCCATGTCTCTCTAAAACTTTCCTATTCATATACCCACCCAGATGCCTTTTAAATGTTGTAATTGTACCAGTCTCCACCACCTCCTCTGACAGCTCATTTCATACACGCATCACCCTCTACATGAAGCACTCGTCCCTTAGGTCCCTTTTAAATCTTTCTCCTCTCACCCGAAACCTGTGTCCTCTAGTAATGGACTGCAGTACATAGGGAAAAAAGACCTTGTCTATTCACCCTATTCATGCCCCTCATGAATTTATAAACTTCAATAAGGTTTCCCCTAAGCCTCTGACACTCCAGGGAAACTAATCCCAGCTTATTCAGCTTCTCCCTCTAGCTCAAATCCTCCAACTCTGACAAAATTCTTGTAAATCTTTTCGGAACCCTTTCAAGTTTCACAACATCTTTCAGATAGCAGGGCAAACACAAGATTACTGAAACAGATGGCTCTGTTATGTTGAGGTTAAGAGTCAGGAAGAGTTGCTGAATATCTCAAAAATGAGGATAATGAGATGTCACCACTGAACGTTGAAACAAATGCCATTGAAAATCATTGAAAATCTGATCAGACACAAAGAAGGTTAGGTTTCAAATATACTCAGAGTTTTTCAATCAAATTTTGGAATATTTTGTTGCCTCTAAATATTTATCTCCTTCGGAACCTCTGAGGTCCATGCATAGGAACAGAACTCCTATTTGTCCGACACCAGAACTGAAAGACCAGAGAAAGGTCAACGAGACCAGAAATATCACTATCCCGTGAAACACCATTAACAAGTGAAAGAATTCTTCCCCCAACACCAGGAACAACGTGATCTGTGCTGCATGCCAACTCCCCACTGAGAACAATAAATCATTAAGATGGGGGAACAATATCTTATCATTTAATAATTACCATGAATTATATTTTTAGAGATGATTGCACATGAAAGATTCCAAATAGGTGTGTCAGATTATTTATGAGAAAGAAAGAAATCAATTGATAATCTTCTTTAGTTTGGAGAACTAATGACTGGAGCAGTTATTGTGTGACTGACATAGAGTTTTAAAACAAAGAGGCATTTGTGGCATTTTTGGGAAAGAACTAGGAACTAATCATTAAGAAACCAACTGTATGTGCAAATAGGGAGTTTAGGGAGTTACTCGGTAGTGTAGTGGTTAGTATCCCTGCCTGTCACATGGGAGACTGTGGTTACAATTTCCCTTCCCATGTGGTTAAAGATGTAAATTCCTCCATCTCCGTCGTATCTGCTCCCAGGAGGACCAGTCCCACCACATAACACACCAAATGGCCTCCTTCTTTAGAGATCGCAATTTACCTTCCCATGTGGTTAAAGATGCACTCCAACGCATCTTGTCCACATCCCTCACCTCCGCCCTCAGACCCCACCCCTCCAATCATAACAAGGACAGAACACCCCTGGTGCTCACCTTCCACCTACAAACCTTCGCATAAACCAAATCATCCGCTGATATTTCCGCCACCTCCAAAAAGACCCCACCACCAGGGATATATTTCCCTCCCCAACCCTTTCTGTCTTTCGCAAAGACCGTTCCTTCCATGACTACCTGGTCAGGTCCATGCCCCCCTATGACCCACCCTCCCATCCTGGCACCTTCCCCTGCCACCATAGGAACTGCAAAACCTGTACCCACACCTCCTCCCTCACCTCCATCCAAGGCCCTAAAGGAGCCTTCCACATCCATCAAAGTTTTACCTACACATCCACTAATATCATTTATTGTATCCATTGCTCCCGATGCGGTCTCCTCTACATTGGGGATACTAGACGCCTCCTAGCAGAGTGCTTTAGGGAACATCTGCGGGATACCCGCACCAATCAATCACACCGCCCTGTGGCCCAACATTTCAACTCCCCCTCCGACTTTGCCGAGGTCATGGAGGTCCTGGGCCTCCTTCACCACCACTCCCTCACCACCAGACGCCTGGAGGAAGAACGCCTCATCTTCCGCCTTGGAACACTTCAACCCCAGGGCATCAATGTGGACTTCAACAGTTTCCTCATTTCCCCTTCCCCACCTCACCCTAGTTCCAAACTTCCAGTTCAGCACTGTCCCCATGATTGTCCTACTTGCCTATCTTCTTTTCTACTTATCCACTCCACCCTCCCCCCGCCCCTGACCTATCACCTTCATCC